>NC_049986.1:20804610-20850180 GCF_000003815.2 Branchiostoma floridae | reverse complement strand
ACGAAGGTTATCGCGGTCCGTTACAAATAGAAATGGCCAGCAAAAGTGTATTATGAGCCCAAAAAATGCCCCCAGAGAGCCTGCTATGGAGGCTACATTTTATACTACTAGTAGAGATTTCGGTTAGGTACTCATTCCTCGATTCTTCTACAGTTTGTACGACTCCTTATCCGGCTCTTCTTCAGTTTAATGCCAAATAAAGCTTTATACTCTTTCAAAAAGAACTGGAAAATGACCTGGGTCCGTAACAAAATTATTTAACTTATTTTTAAGCCATTTTTCCCTGTCACGACTTGTATTGTCAAATCCATTACTAAGTACTGATGGTAAGGGGTTCTGTTAAACTTTAAGCTACTTGAAATACACTGTTGGTAAAATATCATAATCAAAGCATCTCCTGAGATGTAGACAAACGTTCCTGGACATATTACTCATTAGGGACCTTTGACATATTGCCCACAGTGACTGTATCTCGCTATTCAAGTGGAGTCTTATTGACTTATTGTTTATAGCAAGCTGTAGCTATGAGTAAAACATTCATGATTAAAGGTGTCAATCTCTTATTTGTGTTGTTATGCTTCCTGACTTTGCACAGGTATGGATGAGGAAAGCTGTGGCAATTCCCCGGAAAACCTGCCTGTCGAACAATCTGGAAACGAGGCGACAACTGAGGAAACATTGCTAGATGAAGACAGGGAAATTTGCAGTGAAGACTTCATACTTGAGAAGGATAAGTTAAAACCTACAGGTGACAAACCCTTCAGGTGTGACCAGTGCGACTATTCTGCCAGATGTAAAAGTCATTTAGACGAGCACCTCTATACGCACTCCGGTGAGAAACCTTACCAGTGTAGCCATTGCGACCACAGAACAGCTTATAAATCTGCTCTAGCTCGACATATGAGAAGGAAACATGCTGGCGAAAAAGTTCTCAATCATTCTACAAGCGAAACAGGAGACAAAGAGGACAGGACAACAACTATGGAAGAGCAAAGGGACAAGGAAACACCCTATCAGGAAACCTGTGCTGAAAACTTCACCCTTGAAATGGAAAAACCGAGAAATGCAGATGGAAAACCCTACAAGTGCCCCCACTGTGACTATTCTGGAAAATATCAAAATCATTTAGACAAACACCTGTGCAAACACATGGGCGAAAAGCCCTTTAAATGCGAGAAGTGTGAGTTTATGTCTGCTTACAAGTCTGCCCTGATTCGACATCAGATAGAGCAACATACGGGCCTAGTACGTATCAGGCAATTCAGAAAAAAGAAAAGCATCACAGACGAAGAGACTGCGGATGTGGAAACGGAGCCGAGCAAGGAAAGAAAGACATCCTGGGAGGAAACATGCAGTGAAACGCCCCCTTGTGAGAAGGTTAAGGCCAACTGTGGGGTTCACATTCAAGAATTGTCCGAAAGACATCCTGGGAGCGAGACAAACAGTGGCGAGGACCAGGCACATGAAAAGCAAGTAACCTTGGAAAATGAATCTCTGTGCGAAGGCCCTTATGATGAGAACTCCAGTCAGCATGAAAAGACAATGTCATTACGATTACGAAAGAGAAAGCATGCAAAGGAAAGGGCACTTAGCTGTGACACGTGCGGCTCATCTACTACATGCCAGTACCACTTAGATAAACAAAGGGTCTACAAACCCTACAGGTGTGATGCGTGCGGATACAGAGCAAGAACCTTGTCAACTCTGTCCAAGCATATGCGAAAACACCGAGGTAAAAAACGCCACACGTGTGGTGAGTGCGGATACAGGGCCTCCGATCCCTACTCCCTGACCAGACACATGAGGAAGCATACCGGCGAAAGGCCCTACAAATGCGCCCAGTGTGACTCGGCTTTCACACAAAGAGCACATCTAGAGGACCACATGATCACACACTCCGGTGAAAAGCCGCACCGATGTGGACATTGCAACTTCAAGTCAGCTTGGAAAGGTGCTCTAAAACGACACATGAGAAGGCAGCATGCTGGCGGAAGACAAGGATCGATCGACGCCGAAAGGCCCCACAAATGCAACCAGTGCGACCATACTGCTACCAAGAAAAGACACGTGCACAGCCACATGATTACGCCCGCAGTTGTGAAACGGTACCTGTGCGGTCAGTGTGACTTCAAGACTACTTGGAAGCGGGCTCTAACCCGACATATCATAAGGCAACACCCCGACTCTACAAACGAGACAAACACCAATGACGACAACACAACAAGTGAGAAAAGCCAGCAGAGCAAGAAAATGAAAATATTCTCCCCTGAAACCTCCAGCCCCCAAATGGAAAAGCCCCGCGGTGGTTTTGTATCTGGAAAGTGGTCTGCAGCACAAACTGAGAACCAGAGAAACGATGGAGAGTCCGAGAGCCGGATAGAAGAAAGTCAGCTGGAGGGGGAAGATAGAATTCTGTGCGAAGAAACTGAAGATGTGAAAGACAAAGAAACGTCATCAACTGGACATGCGCAAACGACCGAACGATCTAAAGGTACATTTAAGCCCTACGGTTGTGAGGAGTGTGGCTACAGAGCGGCTACAAGGTATAAACTGTCAGAACATATGTTGAAACACAGCAGTGACAAATGTCACAAATGTGAAAAATGCGACTACAAGACGCAGTATAAGTCTGCCCTTAGTCGACATGTAAAAACACACATAGGTGAGAAACCTTACAAATGTGATCAGTGCGACTATTCTACTACACGGAAAGGGCGTTTAGACAAGCACATGATCCAACACACAGGTGAGAAACCCTACACTTGCAAGGAATGCGGATACAAGACAGCCATGAAGAATAACTTTTCCAGGCACTTGAACATACATTTGGAAGAGAAACCCTACAAGTGTGACGAGTGTGAGTTTAAAACGACTGACAAGTATTCCTTCTCGGCCCACATGAGGCTACACACCGGGGAGAAACCGTACAAGTGCCACAAGTGTGACTACGCCGCAACGCGTAGGGGCCCTTTACGCAGGCACGTAATCAAACACCACGGCGACGAACGATACAAGTGTGAAGAATGCGGACACCAAGCGACTGATACGTTTCACCTATCCAAACACAGAAGAACACATACTGGTGAAAGACCCTACAAATGTGACCAGTGCGACTATTCTGCTGCAGAGAGAAGCAATTTAAAGCAACACATGTATATACATACCGGCGAGAAACGCTACAGTTGTGACAAATGCGGATACAAGACGACATTTCACTCTGCGCTCAACCGGCACAAGAGAACACACACCGGTGAGAAACCTTACAAATGTGACCATTGCGATTATTCTACCGAACGGAAAACGCGTCTAGAAATACACATGGCCACCAAACACACTGGAGAGAGAACCTACACGTGTGACTTATGTCAGTACGTGACAACCCAAGAGAGTCGCCTATCACGACATGTGAAAAGTCACACAGGTGAAAAACCATTCATATGCGATCTTTGCAACTTCGCTACTGTGACAAAAAAAATGTTGAGAAAACACATGTTCTCGCACGGTTTGAAGCCCTTGATGTGTGAGAGATGTGGCTACAGGACGGCGTATAATGAAGAACTAACTGTACACATGAGGACACACACAGGCGAGAGGCCTTTCAAATGTGACCAGTGTGACTATTCTGCCGTACGGAAGAGCTTTCTGAAACGACACATGCTCAAGCACACCGGAGAGAAACCCTACATGTGTGAAAAATGCGGACACAGAGCCAGAACGAGCACTGAGCTGTGCGTCCATATGAGAACGCATACAGGTGAACGACCACACAAATGTGACCGTTGTGACGCCAGGTTTGCCAAGAGAGCGCATTTAAGGGAACACATGTTCACCCACACCGGTGAGAAGCCCTACAAGTGTGGGAAGTGTGATCACACAACGGCGTACAAGTCTGCCCTGTCCCGGCACACGAAAGCTCATGCAGTGGAGACGTCTCGGATCTCCCGGCGAACGGAACAAGCTGCGGTCGAAAAACCCTTCAAGTGTGACCAGTGCAACTATTCAGCAGACCAAGAGCGCGCCTTGTATCAGCACGCGTTTATACACACCGATGAGAAACCCTACAACTGCGAGGAATGTGACCTCAGCACAGCTCATTTTTCTGCGCTATCTCGACACATGAAACGCAAACATGGAAGAGTACCAGAAAAAATTCCAGTTGAAAGACGATTCAAATGTGACCAGTGTGACTATTCCGCCGATGACAAAAGCCAACTATCCTTACACGCGGCCAAACACTCCGATGATAAACCCTACAAGTGCGAGAAATGTGACGTCACGACAGCTTATAAGTCTACACTGTTACGGCACATGAGACATAAACATGCTGACGAATAGTTAAGAAAATCTTTCTAATGTGAACTGAGTGACTACTTAACACTGCTAAACAATAAACCAATGCAAGCGTATTGAGGAATGTTTGCAAAGTTTACATGTAGAAACATTCATAGACAAGGACCAGTAGTAGACCCTACATATTGTATGTTGACTACTGACTCAGATCTTCCTTTGTCTAGTAACACATTGAGAAGTAAGTCTTCTCCCCTCAGGGGAATTCCTTTTAAAGACTAACCCCCAGAGGTCGAGGTCCCTTTGTAGCATGTCTTCCCCGCTTTCTTTGACTTTTCAAGTACAGCCCATCGCCGGCAAAAGGAAAGACATGGTAGAACTTGAGTACTGTAGTTTGTTGGAAAGCCTGTATGTGTAACGATTGTGACCACAGGTCATTCTTCTATATAAGTTACATTTTCAAAAGGGAAAAAGCTTAAATGTGTGATAAAAAACTTTACCCTTGATACAGCTTTTAAACATTTTTGCCATGTTAACATTACGAATTTTTTTGTATATATTTATATGTTAGAAATAAAAGCACATGATGTTTATATTGATGTACTCTCCAAGGAGGAGTTAGGCTCCATCTTGTTTTCGAAGTCTTTGCAAGCGTTTTTGTTGGACATTCTATTTTGTCAGCTTTCCTTTGTGTACACTTTGTGTACATTTGTCTGCTCTTTGCTGATTTTGACCAATTTAATCAATTCATTCTATCAATTTTGATGCGTCTTATCTCATGCGTCCCTTCACCATGCCTTTATCTGCATTCTTTGTAAATATACATGTAGGCGAAGTTGGTCAAATAGATGTTTTGCAAGTTGTTTGTTACCCAACTATGCCATTGAGTAAAATAAAAAATTTTAAGAGTATGTCAACTATTTTTTTACACCTTTAAGTAATTCAATGGTATAGTTTGATTATACTCCAAGAAAAATAAGAACGATGGTATGCTATAATTGTACTTTATTATACAATCTATCATTATTATTTTTTATACTTTTGCCCATATTTACATTTTATTTGACTTTATGGATGACATCCTCTGGAAATGTAAACACAAAATTCAATGCTAGCGCAAGCACTAAGTACAGTAGAAGCCGCTTAATTGCACACCCCATTTGCCAGCGTATTTCGTGCAATTATCCGGGTGGTGCAATAATGCGAATTTATCTTGCTGGACCGCACTGGTTTGGGATTTTGGGATTCCGTGCAATAAACAGAAGTGTGTGTTTATCCGACGTGCAATTAACTGGCTTCTACTGTATACGGGTGAGGAAGAAATCGTCCATATCTCATTCATGACAAAATTGTTTTGCATAATGTTCAATTTGCAGGAACATTTCTTGAATGTACATTATGATTTTGCAAGAAAATCAAACTTTTACACCCTGGAACTCCGGCTTTGCCAACATTATAATGAACTTTATGCGTTGCAATAGAACCTCGCTAGAAGGCGCTAATGTCAGCAAAGGTGTCAAAAGGCCAAAGTTCATTGTTGGGTCAGCTCGCTATCAGGAGAGCGGGCGAAAGTTTATTACTCTCACTTATTTCGTGATTTTTGCCGACTTTTGTGATCTGTATGCGTGCCGGGTGTGTTGTAGGACTGTGTAGCGCCATACTGACGGTACTGTGTGTAGTTTGGGGTGAAGAAAGCGACGTTAGTGGCCTGGACTCGTGTGAAGGGGGCGGGGCCAGGTGTGAAGACGTGGACTTACAGCAGGACAGGTACACAACATGTGAGATCACTGGTCTATTTTTATTTTTTTAGATCTGTAGTTTAGAATTGGCAGAGAAAAACACTCCAGCCAGTATGTCGTACCAGACTGGACAGTCCACATAGACGTATAATGACAAGCTGTGAAGAGTCAAAATTCATTTAATAATTGCATCCAATTATTTTAAACCACTGGTCAGCCTTCACAAATAACAGACCTTAATTTGCAAATGACCATCCTGAAGCTACATACAAATCATGTCCTCAACCAGATTTCTCTCTCAAAAAGCCATACTTGTGACGTCTTTGAAAATCACTTTGATAAACATAGATTTTAATAAACCCGAATCATGTCACCAATCAAAGCCCCTCTCGAACCCAGGTCTTTAACCAGCTGATGTCTGCTTCTGTGCGGGCTGCAGCTCGAGCCATGCGGGCCGTCGTTGTGAGGGAGTTCGGCGGGCCGGAGGTTCTCAAGGTCGAAGAGGTCGCCGTTCCACAGGCTGAAGGCAAACAGGTGAGTTTGTTTATTAGTTTGTTTATGAATGAGAGAGTTTTGCAGGACAGAGGTACTGAAAGTGGAGAAGGCCTGCCCAAAGGCTCAGGGCAAAAAAGTAAGTCTTATTGTTCCATTATAAAGCTGACAGCACAAACTTAAGGCATTGCACAAGGCATTGCACATGGTTTATAATCTCTGTTGTTTTTTATCTACATGTAAACTTAAAAGAGAATGACATGATGGATGAACAGCATCATGTCAAAGTTGACAGACAGACAAGAGAAAAACATAATATACACAAACACGCACGCACACACAAATTATCACATACACACACACACGTATACAGGTGGACTATAGCTGACAGCAGCCCTGTACATTATTGGAAAGAATTTCTCTTTTGCATTATTTTCTCTTTTGCTTTCACCATGTTCAACACCATATATAAAACCTTTTGCAGGTTTTGATCAAAGTCTCTGCCGTCGGAGTGAACCCAGTGGAAACCTACATCCGGAGTGGCACACACAACATCAAGCCACCCCTGCCCTGGACCCCCGGCTGTGATGTTGCTGGGGTGGTGGAGGAGGTTGGCAAGGAGGCTACCAAGTTTCAGGTCAGTGCACCAGCACCACCTATCGGTATAGATCAGTATTACACCCCCACCAAATGCCGGCCCGCTGATTTTTTTTCAGAAAAAGAAAAAACGGTTTTGTACTGGTACCCACCCGTAAAAAGGAGACTTTATGTTCACCAGGGGTAGCATGACTTGAACATCAATGCAACAGGGCACCCTACTGGAATAGATCAGTACTACAGGTAGATAGTTACCAGTTAGAAACCAAATGATAGTAATAGTACTAATGTGCAACTTTGCTTTCAGACAGGAGACCATGTTTTCACCAGGGGTAGCATGACTTAGTGTAGCAGAGTCCCCTACTGGAATAGATCAGTACTACAGTTATAAATCAGTGAGTCAATGATAGTCAGAAGTAGTAGTAGTAGTAGTAGTAGTAGTAGTAGTAGTATCCATTATTTGATTAATTATAGCAATAAACTGTGATTTTGCTTTCAGAAAGGAGACCGTGTGTTCACCAGAGGCAGCGTGACAGGAGCCTATGCTGAGTTCACCGTGGCGGAAGAGGACACGACCTTCAGGCTGGCGGATCGGCTGTCGTTCCAGCAGGGCGCCGCCATCGGGGTGCCGTACATGACCGCGTACCGGGCGCTGTTTCACAGGTGAGAAGATCTGCCTAATGCCCAGTGGCATGCTGGTTCATTTGATCACCTCCTTGATAACTCATAAGTTCGGAGTTTTGAGATCTAAGCTTGTATTTGCTAAAGGAGGTATGATAAGTTGGATGATAGATATCTTCTGACTTCCAAGTTCAATTGACAGCTAACCATAACATCAGAAAACCTAGAGGTTTATCAGAAAATGTCCCAATCTTCCATATGAATATCTAAAATGTGCTGAAAGCACTCCTGCATGTAAATATAGGGATCATAATGATGGTCAGTGGGTTTAAAAATTAAATTCTGGCCTGTGGTCTATTTACCAAGGTTTTTGTAAACATACAGTATGAATTCTTTTCATTCACAGTGTTAGAGTGCACAAGAAAACGATATCCAAAATATGTCAAGAAAAGCAGTGAGATCAATTCTTTATTTTACATTGATAGTGAATGGTGGTTGATAGATAACAATACTCTGTCTGTCACAGGACCCATGGCAAGCCTGGTGAGACTGTGCTGGTCCATGGGGCAAGTGGAGGGGTGAGTCTTGTTGTGTATGAGCCACTATGTGTACACTCTTCAAGCAGAGGTTTGTGGGGAAAATCATAACCTTTTTCTTATATGCCATCTTTTTCTATCAGCCTCCCCACCAAGAAGACTGATTGAAATAGATGGCATATAAGAAAAATGTCACAATTTTCCGCACATGTGTACATGAAGGCCTTAATGTCGCAACACAATTCTGAACACAATTCTGTTGAAAGTCATAATTTCTTATGACACTTCACATTGCTATCACTGACCACATTTGTGTGAGATCTTTGAGCAATTGGCTCCTTTTCTTACAATTTTTAAGAGTCAGTGCACAAATTTCCTCCAGGAAGTTCCACATTTTAAAGTTGATATTTGCTACATTGCAGGTCGGCTTGGCTGCTGTTCAGCTGGCAAAGGCTCATGGGATGGTTGTCATGGGAACGGCAGGCAGCAGTGAGGGGATGGAGCTTGTGAAGAAGAACGGAGCGGCGCATGTCTTCAACCATAGGGAGGAGGGGTACATGGACAAGATCATGGTAAGATGTCTCACAGTCATGTAAAGACATCTTACAGCTTGATAAAATGTCTTAAGTTACAAAGAGGAGAGGTACACTGATGAAAGAGGTTCCAATGACAAGGTTATGGTAAGATAGAAGTTCATGTGCATGGAAGAAAATTTAGTCTTTGTACAGGTTTTTTTTAACACGTCAGTAACATGTCTAACATTAAATCTTGTGAAAGTGTGAACTTTTGAACCAACACAACTAGCACGCCCAGATGATGATGATGATGATGATGATGAGAGATAGTCATCGCTCCTCCGATCCAAATGTCTCTATTCCACTGTACTGCAGCTGTCTTTTATCCACATACAAAATTCTAATGCTTGACAATGTGTTCCTCCTTACATGTATAAACAAACATGTTCACATAATGGGTGATTCCTGTCACTTATCCTTGAGTAGTGGAAATTAAGACAAACACATTTGAGTTCTATCGCCAGGCAGCCAATACTTTGTTTGTTTGTTTGTTCTACAGGCAGCCACAGCAGGGGTAGGGGTGGACCTGATCATTGATATGTTTGTTAGTGTACTTTCTTGTTTACCTGTTTGTTTGTTTGTTATACAGGCAGCCACAGCAGGACTTGTGAGTGGAAATGATTATTGGGATGTTTGTGCATTTACCTGTTTGTTTGTTCCTTGTAAAGGCAACCAGAGCAACCAGAGAAGGAGTGGACATGATTATTGAGGTGTTTGTTAGTTTGTTTACTTGTTTATTAATTTTTTTGTTTGTTCTACAGGCAGCCACAGCAGGAGTAGGGGTGGACTTAATTATTGAGATGCTGGCAAACGTGAACCTGGAGAAAGATTTGGAGTTGCTGGCCAGGCACGGGCGGGTGGGGGTGAGTTTCAGCTCATCAAATTGCTTAATGAAATAATATGTGTATAATATGGAGAGAAATTGTACTTCATTTTGTGAATTTGTCTTGTTAAGAAATGATTTCCTGCAGTAAAATCCTTACAGTCCTAACAGGATATGGTCTCACTAGAGCTGTGGTAGGTTGGCATCATCCTACGGAGTGATTTAACAGAGCACTCAACGAATCTTATAGTTGAAAAACAAATCTTTCAAATTAGAATGCAGCAATGTACCACAGTCCAGTGAAACAAGAGCCAGTACTGCTTTAGTAGATTATAGTGTCAGTACACACTTTAGTGTGATGTAAGAACTGTATTGTAAGTGATAGTCATTACGTATACCCTCTTGTGAATTTTTTTTAATGGTAGATTAACACAAAACGTTCTCCTTTTTTCTACAGTCAGTAGTTTTTTTTACAGTCACATACTCTTTGCATGTAGACATTAGAGAACAAACTTAGATAACTGAAGTACTAAGTAACTCAGTTATAAGTGTGTCTAAGTTATTCATATGAAGCAGGGAGCTAAGCCTCACCCTGTTCTGTAGGTTGTCGGCTCTCGTGGCCGGATAGAAATTGACCCCCGCCTGTTCATGACCAAGGAATGCTGGGTAATTGGTGTCGGGAGGGACACGGAGGTGAGTCAAGGTCAAGGGCAGATGGGGGTCATCTCAGATGTCGTGTATGTTTCATCTGCCACAAAAGAAATTCAGTTGTTTCTAATGTCTAAATCAAAGCCCTAAAAACTGATAGATATAGAAAATAATTGTGATGAATTCAATTGCTTCCACAGCTATAAACATTGTAACAGGAACAATATTGCCATAAAGCATGGGGCAGTATGTTCCTTATAAGGTAAATATAAATCAATGACATTAAAGAGAAACCTCCTTGGTTATCTTTACCTTTACTGAGGCTGAGGGTAAATTTTCAAAATGCCCTATGTCTTTTCAAATTCAAGTTTACAAGAACCTTCTGGACTTTTTGGAGGAAAAGTTCTGAAAACAGCTGATGTACTTCCTTTGTGGCGTGACACACCCATGACACTGTGCCCTGCCTGCTATGCTGATGAGAGACAGTGTGTGTACATGTCTGTCTGCCGTTGTACCCAGGTTGTAGGCAATAGGGGACCGACCCAGATCAACGCTCGTGCAGCCATGACCAAAGAAACCTCCATCATAGGCGTAATGCTGTACCATATGGATGCGGTATATTATGCTTTGCTTACTAGTATCTTAAGCTAAGAGCACAACCCCCCGTATGTGCAAATACATGCTGTCTATGTGTCAAAACGTGGGCAATCTTTTTGGATCCATAAGTGGTAAGTACCGCCTCCGTACGAACTCGTAGGGAATCCGACGGATTTTGGAGCACACAGACATGCCATAGAACGTTACGTGCAGGCAAAAGTTTGCGTGCCGTCGGGCTGCGGATTCGTCCCCTGTACGTGCCAGTATGGTGGACGCGCCTGCCCTGTACAGCCTGAAAGTTTTCAGTAATATGCCGAGGACATGGCCTCCCAAAAAATGTGCAGACAAATTGCACATACGGCATGTTGACTGCCCTTAGCTTTAAAGGCAACTTTTTCCTCTTTGTGCAGCTACTTAATCATAGACTTCTAGCAGTGCTGGCTTGTTTTTTATGGGGGAGCACTGGCTTAATATTTGAAATATTTGTAAGGTTTTCTAATGCTGGGAGAGGGAGTTTCTGTGTGTCTTTAGCCCATGTTGAAAGTTGCAAACAAGGACTCTCATCATGAAATAAAAGCCAGTGCTGCCAGATGTATGCATCTTTGAACCGATTTTACGTCATAGAAAAGAAAGTTGAATGCCTACAAATGTTCTTCAGATTAAAAAAAAAACGTTTTGGCCAGAAGAGTACCAAATTGAAGATCAGCAGTATTTAAAACTTCATGCTTCCCAGTAACATTTGCAGCAAGTTTGTCCATGTGACATCTCAGATCAGATTCAAATTCTATCTTTTTTTCTCATTTACTCTGAAATGGACTGGCCTACAAGAAATTAATGATACAACTAAAGAAACTAGAAAAAGAAAATTCAAAGATTTCGTTTGCTGCCTTCCGTAGCTTGCTTTTCTTTTAATTTGAATTTGCATTTCATGGATTTAGTGTCCATATTGGCAATCCTGCTTTTATTATTTATATCTATGCTGTCATCATCATCATCTTTCATCTGGATAAATCTGGTGACGAAGAGAGAAAGTTCTATGCTATACTCCCCTTCTTTCCCTGATGTAATTGTCAAACCTTCCAAAAGAAAGCTTGAAGTTGAACTCCGTTTTTGCATACGTAACTGATATCCAAATACAATTAATCTCTACAACTGGATAATAAACAGAGAATTACCTCCGGACGTTTCGAGTGGCATCCATCACTCTTCTTCAGTGTCATTAGAATGAACTGGCACTAGTGGCAGAACAATATATAACTATAAAATAGTTTAGAATGTCAGAGTCACTAATTAACTCATAAGGATTGTATGCAAATGTCACTCAAATATAAAATCATGTTGTGTAGTTGCCTATCGTGAGACAAAAGTTGCTGTCTGCCTTTGCATGTTTTGTGTGTGCAATCCATCCCAGTATAGAGAAAGCTTGACCCTACATTTGCATGTTGTTGTTTTTGTGCCTTCCAGACGGAACTCGGTGAGACAGTGGCAGCCCTGTACGCAGGCTTCACCCAGGGCACCCTGAACCCTGTTGTGGGGAGGGAGTATAGCCTGGAACAGGCTCCTGAGGCCCATAAGGACATCATAGAGACTAAGTCTGCCATGGGCAAAGTTGTGCTCACCGTATAAAGTAATGCTGTACTTCAGTTTAAAGATTATCATAATGTGCATGGAAACAGTCACTGACTTAAGATAACAGTTGTTATCTGCAGCGTCTGATCATTTCCAAAACCATATCCATTTGCTTGAGTAATTGCTATTTGGGGTATGAAAAGTTCATGGGAAAGTTGTGCTCACCATATAACATGCATTGGCATAATACCGGTCATAAGCCTTATACCGGTCGATTAAAAATAGTGGAACTTAAAGAGATCTACACATGCAACAATAGTTATTTCTGAGGTATGCACACTTCAGACATCTAGGTGTCCAATACATAATTTACAAAGCATCGATAACAATGCATTCGAAGACAACAAGGCCAAAAGTTTTCAGGTCATTTTCGGGGCAGGCGAGCTCGTCGTGGGACAAACACACTGTCACGTTCATCGCCAGATTTGTAGATAATAATCACATGTGCTCACGGCACAAGACAAGCATGATTCAACAGCAATCTTGAATTTCTTTTGGTGACCTACAACTCGTGTAAAAGTGTGAGGAACCGTTGCATTATCGCCCGGATCTACGGCTGAATGGGTCAAATTGAACGTACGCCGCCATTTTCCCGCCATTTTTAATGCTACGGCCAGCAGTAAAGTTTTACGTCATAGCGGTTGTGACGGACCAAAATTAAATGAAAATTCTTGTCAGTATACGCCCATTTTCTCATGACTTTTTGTATGCTCATGCAGATTTTTGTTTTGTGCAACTACTAACAGGAAAGAAAGGAACAACAGAGGATGTATAAAGGTACATAGCGGCAGTTAATTGTGCCGTGTTTCGTTCGACCGGTATAGTGCACCCCCTTCCAACCACGCGCCCGTTCTCCGTGCAATTCCGCGGTGTGTTCTAATTACGATATTATGTTTTTAGCAGGACCAGAGAGACAAAATAATTTACACAGAAGAAGTGGCAAAGGTAAGCTGTAACAGCAACATGTAACTGGAGAAAATGATGCGTTGATCATTTGCCAAATTAGCATTGCTTGAGAAATTGCAGTAAACCGACCGGTATTATGCCAATGGATGTTAAACTAATGCCATACTGCAGTTTGAAAATTTAACATGATGTGCATTGAATTTCATTTAATGGTGAAATGGTAAAAATATGAAAGAGGGCATAATGGGAACCAAGTTTGCAGTTGGCAAAGTTGTGTTCACCATTTAAACTAATTCTGTACTTTGGTTCTAAGTCTCACTGGTTGTCATAGTGTGCATTCATTAAATGGTGAAAAAAAGAGACATTAATGGTGAAATGGTAATATGAAAATGAAACATGGGCAAAGTGTTGTATCTCATATAAAATAATTCTATAAATTAGCTTAAAGTCATACAGATTTTTTTATGATTTGCACCCATAAAATGTTGATGAAAAAAAATTAATGTAGGGAACTCATCATATCGTAAAAGTAATTGTTAGGATATAAATAGAGCAAATTTTGCTTTGCTCAGCAACCTTGTCTATGACAAAATGACAGACGTTATAAAGTTTCCAAACTATAACCTGCACAGTGCCTCGACATGGTGTTAAGATCGAAGTTGCTTAGTGATAATTTTTAAGTCGAAAATTGTTGCATAGCAGTTACATTTTTAGATATACTGTAAATTGTGTCTTCCCAAGGGACTACCAGATTCAAATTCTCATCATATGACGTAGAACAAGAAGATACCATTGCGCTTTTGTGTGTTTGACTATCAATGAACCAGATTTCCCAAAATGTTATAATGTGTGTTGTTTACTTAGTGATGTAACTCTCTTTCTCTCTCTCATTGTTTCCTCCCATTCTTTCTCCATCTGTGCTTGTGTGTGTGTGTGTGTGTGCTTGTGTGTGTGTGTGTGTGTGCTTGTGTGTGTGTTTGTCTGTGCTTGTGTGTGTGTATGTGTATGTGCTTGCGTTTCTGTGTGTGTGTGTGTGTGTGTGTTGTCTGTGCTTGTGTGTCTGTGCCCGCATGTCTGTGTGTGTCTGTGTGTTTGTGGTTGCATGTGTATGTGTGTGTGAGCGTGTGTATGTGTATGTGCTAATATGCACCTATTTCTAACCTACGTAAAGGGGGTGAAGTCTGCCATCTCTGATTGCCATGTACATTTCTGCACTCTGCGTTACCGTAACATCCAGCGTGAGTGACCATCTAGTAAATCATGTGCTTCCATTTCGCGTGTCCAAAACCTTTTCTACGAATCACTTTACGAACTCGGACCCTGGAAGCCATCGATGTTGGGTGACCTCCTGAACCGTTGGACGGTCCGGAGCTAGTCGGAAATCACACAAAGTAATCTCGGGATATTTTTATTGAAAAACTGTCAAAAATCTTCCGATAAACAGGAGCGAAATCCGATACACCCTAATGTGGTCAACCCTGCCGCTCTGAATAAATCCTTTCTGGCTAATGAATCCGAGTTTACTGATATCTATATTTCATATCAGAGCTCTTCATTACGGTATTGCAAACTTCGATCTCGCTCTTCTCCTGTCCGCGCGGCGCAAGAATTATGAGGAAAATGAAATCTATAAATTTGATTTTCGCTTCTCTAAAACACCTCCCCATCGATTGCCATCAATTCACCCCCACTTAACTCTGCCCGGATAAATCTCGTCAATTAAGCATCATTAATCCGGGGTGCCATTAAATCAGGTACGAGCCGCACGCGTGCCGGGTTCGGCACGGAACAATGGGGAGACATCACCACACAATACATCCTTATGGTGTCGCCACGGGGCGTCTTAGTAAAGGGAAGGATGTAGGTCTGGCTAAAGACGTCCCCCACAAGACTTGGCGATGAGAAAATTGGAGCGCTGCATGCGATGTTCCGTGCCGGCCAGTGATTTTTCCGCGTAAATGGTCTGTAGTGATTGGAGGTGGTCCCTCCCAGCGACACCCGTACATGCCCCCGAAATTGCCTTTCCTCGTCCCATCCACTTCGCCGCTTAATTGATGAACAGGGGAAAGGTTTTCTTCATTATTTCTCGGCTTTGCTCCACTTTTCGTCTCACCTTTTTCTGTCCTGTCTGCTTGATTAAGTGGCGGACTGTCCAGTGATTAAAGAATGGGCGCTACTTTCATCTGCTATAGTGTAACGCGATGTCGCCTAGGGTAGGGCGAGTGCCAAGTTCGCCATCGGACAGACTGTCGTTCTTGGAGTAACTTTCTGTACTCTGTCTCTGCTCCCTATTGCTAAAGCTAACGTTCACCTAGACCTGCTCACCCGTGTTTGAGTAGAGCCACAAATTAAGAAACTACATCACGTTACTTGTAATAGTATCTGTCCTCCTCTGTGTGTGTGGATCATCACCTTTAGCCGCTTGTACTATAAATACTTTATAAAACAAGCGTTATGCGATACAAGCTTTGTTGCAAGGGTTAACGTTGACTCGGATTGCATAGTTGTTGACGTCTTGCAATAGTGAAAGTAGCTGTCGCTACCGTCATAAATTAGGCCAATTGCCTCTCCTCAATCGGTGTTACACAAACGCATGTGCTCTCTCTCTCGCACGCCCTGTCATCGTACAATAGTTGTCGTACTGTTTTTATTGCGATCAGTTCATCAAGGGTTTTATTACAAGGAAACGGGCCCGATGTCGCTATCATTGTGACATAGGGCACCTTTGTGTTTTACCTTTCGAGAGATCCAGTTTTAAGTTTTGGGTCTGGATTTTGTCTTGGGCCAAGCGGCAAGCATTCATTATAAACTAGGGCAATTGTCTCTGGATCTCCCTGTGTTCGACGGTCAATCGTGCGCTCTCAGAGGATGAACCGAACTGAACTGAACGTTTACCGCTACAGTCAGTGCCATCTGTACTATCCCGTTATTGTATTGCATTTGTTCGGAACTAGTACATCTAAAGGTACGAGCTTTGCTCTGTCATGCTCCTGGTGTCACCTCTCAGAGTTTTTCTGCTGCATCTATCTCTTCTACACGTACAGTGAAGATGAGACCCATGTCCCAGCCATTATTAACTAGGGCAATTGTCTCTCTTCAGACGCACGCACCTCTCCCCCCGGACCCACTCCTCCGAGCCGCCGGCCGAGATTTCGATCCGCTTGCTTGAGAGATCCAGTTTTATGGGTCTGGGTTTTATTTTGGGCGTGGATGTCCCAAACGGCAAATGTTATAAGCTAGCTAATGGTAATTGTCTCTGGATCTCCCAGTGTTACTTAAACGTCAATCGTATGCCCTCAAACCCTATTGTTGAATCATAGTTGTCCGGGTCAAACTATCTGCACTACCCAGTTGTTGGTCTTCCTTTCTTTCATCTACTCCATAGACTACTGCATGTATCTCTTCCACGTCGTACATTGAAGATGAACCCAGCCATAATTAACTAGGACAATTGTCTATCCCAGACGCACGCACCTGTCCCCCCGGACCCACTCCTCTGAGCCGCGGGCCGAGATTTCGATCCGCTTGCATGATAGATCCAGTTTTAAGTTTTGGATCTGGATTTTGTCTTCGGCCTGGATGTCCCAAACGGCAAAAATCATACACGGAGACAATTGCATCTATATCTGGATCTTCCAGTGTTACATACATTGTCAATTGTGCACCCTCAAACCCTATTGTTAAACTACAATTGTCCGGGGCAAATCTGCACTATCCTGTTATTGTACTGTATTGCCAAGGAGGTTATCCGTTGTCGAACTTGTCCGTTTTTTTTGTATTTTATTTACAGGTACACCAAGGATTGAGATGACTTCCATGTCCCAACCATAATAAACTAGGCCAATTGTCTCTTCCACCTGTTCCCTCCGGACCCGTCCCTCCGAGCCGCGGGCCGAGATTTCGATCCGCCGGTAAATCTGACACGTCCCGGCCCCGCCCCCTCCTGACCCTCGCACTCCCACCTCCTAATGAATGGGAACGTCTAATTTCTCAGGAGACGCGCTTAACGATATTTTCGTTTCAATCGTCCGCTGGCAGGCGACACGCAGGACTTAAAAGCCGTGCACTTTGGGTGGATTCATGTGGTGTCATACCGTATCGATCTGGCACCGGTAGGTACGACTGGACTGTGGGACTGGGAGGTATTCCAAGCAGAGGTTGGGTCGCGGAGATAGAAGTGGTTGGGATTTTTACTGGCTAGATTTCGCTTGAGGGAAGCTAGCTAGGTCAATTCTATCTCCGTGACCCGACCTCTGCTTGGAGAACATGTAGGAAGTGGACGGTCGGGGATGGGCTGAGTTGATCTCCAAGAAGATGTAAATTGCAGGTTCATGGCTAGGAAACGGTGAGGTCACCCTCAACAGATGAAAAGTGGTGGTTCGTGGCCTTGGGGAATAGCCTGGTATCGAGCCGTATTATAACCATATCATAGCTCCCGTTTCTTTTCTGTCCTCTACAAAATTTTCGGGAACTGTAATACGGCTGGATACCATGCTGGATGGAAGGGGTGAGGTCATATCCAAGCAGATGTAAGGTAGGGGTTTGAGCCAGGAAACGGATAAGGTCAGGGTCACCTCATTCCTTAGTCTTACTGCTAGTCTTTTCTCCGACCATCTCGCTTTTCTGTAACAGTTCTTAATGTTTCACTTTGTGTCTTGTTACCAAGCAAGTTATCTCCAAGGGGATAAAAGGGGCAGCTTCGGGGAAGGAAGGGAGTGAGGTCATCTCCAAGTAGATGTAAGGTGGAGGTTCGGGTCAGGGAAGGGGTGAGTGCGTTTCAGAGCAAATGAGGATCAAATAATGAGGAGCGGTTCCGATTGATGTAACACTCCAAACCAACCGAAGAACTCTAGTCAACTCTACTCAAAAAATCTTAACCCCCTCCCCGAAAATATCAACTTTCTCTATAGTCAATATCTAATCAAATTCGTGCATAATGAATGAAATATTGCATCGTAATTTCCAATTTTTATTGTGTCGTAAAATTGCATGATGATGTAATGAAATTGCAGATATGTATTAAATACACAAAATGCTCTAACTCTATATAATGATCACAAACACCATTGTCTTAAAGACCTTAAATCTAATCATCTACATAAAACCTACTGGTACTACGTATTGCACTTCATTGCCTTGTTTAAACAGCTTATATCATGTTTGTATCGTCGATTTCTTTGCTGAGGGCATAGTTCGTAGTCAAGTCAGATTTCTTAAAAAGGAACCTAAATTTCTCAAACAATTAACTAGCAGTGTCCAACTTATATTTCAATGATGACAACTCAGAGTTCTCCAGTAACAATCTAAAGTTCTCCGATAATAACTTAGAGTTCTCTAATAACAACTTAGAGTTCTCTATAATAACATAAACTTCTCTATAACAACCTATATATCTGCAATACTGATTGCATATAGTTCACCGAGTTTCAGCAAAACTTTACGTATTTACAGGCGCAGTTACACAAAACAGATGATATACTCCGGAAAGAAAAGAAACGCAAACACATGTATTCCCTTGTACCGGGCTACTAACATATACTTTGCAAATAGAACACTGTGGCTTATATGTAAATGCTAATGCTAATACAACTGTAACACTTTTAGTTTTCTTTTGAAGATTGCACAAATACACAAACAAAACAAACAAATATCCATTCTTGCTGAAAATCTGACATCGTTATATCAAAAGCTGATTTACTACATAAGTTCAAAAGTGATACCACTTTGATCAAACTCATCACACATTCATATTAAATGTAGACAAATGACTTATGAGCAATAATAAATTAGTTCATTACAATTAGCATAGTTGTACTGGCATACTCAAGTCAACGTAATAGAAACACTTTTCAGTTAAACTTTAATTTACGTCCCAAAAGTAGCAGTTTTGAGCTCATCACAATCTATCTGATCCCCATGCAGACCTACCAGTGGCATAAGATAGTAGCAAAGCTTGCCAAGGAGTACAGCTAGCCAAAGGGAGTCATCAGCCACTGGGAGCCAAACACACTCCTAGGCCGGCTTCACTCCTCTGGCAGCTTTTGATACTATCTTATGCTACCGTAGGATCTGCTTGGAGATTATCTGGGTGTACCTAACGATGGTTTCTAGACTAAACCCTTACTGCGCATGTACGGGGATCTCCGCCGTGGGGCTGACGCGGTGCGCATGCGCAGGAGCTGGTGGCGGCACGTTGTGCTGGGTCTCCCTGTGCCTGCGCAGATCCACCTTGCGCTGGAAGGCGCGGCCACACGTGTCGCAGGCGAAGGGCTTGAAGCCGGTGTGCTTGCGGGTGTGGGTGATCAGGTTGGACGACTGGCTGAACGCCTTGCCGCACACCAGACACTTGTGGGGCTTCTCTCCTGGGAGGGAACACAGGAAAACATTCAGACTTAGATTCAAGCTTAGATCAACAATACAACATACTACAGATAAAGGCAAATAAAGGTAGTTCCATAATTTTTAGGCGGTCGGGGCAGGGGGTTGTTACCCCGGGCCTCTGTATCTAGGGCACAGTATTGGAAGGCTGAACCCATCCTTCTCCTTCCACCGCCTTTTACCTCCCAAACCGAAGTCAGGTACCAAAGAACACACGTTCTTTCAATAGTCAATATAGTTTTGTAGTGTCAATGTGTGTGAAGTATATGTAGGGTCATAGACAAGTGACACACACTTGGTTTTTAACTTAAGAGGAGTAACCAGGATTGATACTCGTCTGGTGAACGTAGGTTGCAACGTGTACAAATAATGGTGTCACCCACTCGCGCATTGATTCTGGCTTTCTTCCCGGAAAAACGTTCCTCCTGACAGCTTGGGAGTGATCCGCCAGAGTGCTCGCTTCTGTTAACAGGTTCCCGTAAATATGGAAGGTTCCACTCAGTGATAACTATCGGGATGTTTGAGCCTTCTAAATAACCACCGCCAGACCAGAAAATAATATGGAAATTGTCAAGAATCTGTTCCCGTTTAAGCGCCTTTGTCGTAAAGCCTTAGGGGTAAAATGTCCAAAACTTTTCTTTGCTCATCTCTTTGTTTAGTCTAAGAAAAGCAAGACATTTTGTAGTCCGCTAATGACCCCTGAAGTTACTCTCTAAGCAGAGGTTAGGCTCCGTTTTTTTTTCACATTTTAATAGGTTTGTATCGGGCTTTCTACTTTGTACCGTTCTCTTGATGTCTCGTGGCATCAAGAAAAGGGTACAAATTAGAAAGCCCGACAAAAACGCATAAAAACGTCAAAAAAACAGCCGGAGCCTAACCTCTGCTTCGAGAGTACCTTGAAGTGTTCTGACAAATGATAGGTTCTTAGCGTGAGTATCGTTCGTTACTGTGTCAAACTCCGGTCCCAAATGGAATCACTTTATCAGAGTCCACCACTCAGTAATCTCCAAGTAGACGTATATGGCGTTGTATTGTTGCTACCTGTCCCTTTGCCACGTTTTGTATGCCTGCAAGGCATATTCCTCTCGTACAAGAGGCTAGGACTAGACAAGGAGGTTTAAATGGGAACCTCGAGCTCCTTGGACTTGGACTAGAAGACCAAGAAGGCACACAAAATGCCACAAAAACGTATCCTGAATACCATCCGGATAATAGTTCGCTCCGACGTTTATTATACACTGTATACAATCGCTTCATTACTAAGGTTTGAATGCGCAGTTCTCCAGACGGGGTGCAGAAGCGAACATGGAAGCGAACTACTACACGTCCCCGGATGGCACCCAGGCTAACAAAAACGTTCAAACACAAGCCAAATCCATACATCTGCTCGGAGCCAAAGTTCCCAGCCGCTCGATCCTGCCCCACCAATCCCACTGGTAAATCTGCCTGGATATTAGAAGTCCCCAGCCTAGCCGTTCCTGCTCCGAAAAAGGCCAAGAGAACCTGGTATGGAGACTACAAACACAAGCTGAATCCATACATCTACTCGGAGCCGAAGTTCCCAGCCGCTCCTGCCCCACCAATCCCGCTAATTGCCGGGAATGGGCCCGTCAATGTCCGTTCCTGATAGCAACACGCCTCGGTACATAAACCCGCGCCCGAAGCCGCGCTTTTATCGCCGGCTTTTGATGGGGGATGTCGCGGATATGGGCGTAATTAAATTGTGGCCGCTGTGATAGATCCCCGCCGTTATTGCGGCCGATTGAAAGATTCGGATTTTAGTGATTTTTGGCTCTCGGAAGGGTGATTTTGCGGAGAGCGGATGGTTATTGATTGCTGGTCGGCGGGATGGGCCGGTTGGCCCGCCCGGGGGAGCCGTTCGGCCCGTGATAAAGAGAGATGAGCTGTTTATCTGTTAACGATGCACAGAAACGTCTATCAAACCCGCAACCAAGGGTCAAGGAGGGAGTTACAGGGGTAGGTTCCAAGCAGATGCGCGGCATGTAATCTTTTTGTGCGTCTTTTCACGATGTTCATTTTGTAACGTTACTTCACCTTTATCCGCGCGGGTTAACCTATAACCGTTGTATTCAAAATCAGGGTATATAACGATATGAACACGACTTAGATCAATTGCAATACTTTGAAAATATTGCAATTTGAAACCACTGTCTGTGGCGTTATTATCCCTACAATACATTGTTTTTAATCAAAACTGATATTGGTTACTCCGCGGATAAAGGTTAACTAAAGTTACATCTATTAGTTTTGTACCGGTGTGACAGCGATCTCGCCCCCCCGTGATCTCGCCCCCCCCGGGGGCGAAATCACTAGCGATCTCGCCCCCCCCGGGGCGAAATCACTAGCGATCTCGCCCTCCCCGGCTAGTGATCTCGCCCCCCTAGCTCGCCCCCCTTTAGCGATTTCGCCCCCCCCCCCCAAAAAAACGGTTTACATGACATTTTAGAAGTTGATTGGTATAAATCACAAAATGTAGTTTCAGAATGATATAAGTACACGAGTTTGATACATAACTCCATTCATAGTATCAATATTAACGTAATTACATGGTAATAAGATAGTTGAACTTGTTTCAGACAAGGAGGGTTTGGTCCCTTGTATTCCCATTATTGCATATACCTGAGTCTTGACATAAGATGTAATTCATTGTATTCACCTGTCCTCAAGCAACCTATATATCTCCAATATGAAGTCTCTACCATGAAGTGACCACAAAAGAACTATGTAATGTCTTTATTAATTATGCAAATATTAGGTATTAATTAGAATAACGCACATTTTGGTATATGCACCTGGCCAAGGGATATCTTCACCTCCAACATGACTGTTTTTTCTAGTATTTAGGAACTGATGCATTTACCCGTGTTTCTTAAGACTGGTACTTTACCAGTGTTTGTGTAGCATTTAGCAACAGCTATATCAACTTGCGCGTAGATAGTGTTTATAATGAGAAACTATTATTCACGTGTGTTTTTGTTAGTGCTTTGGAAATGTTTCCAGCACAAGAAAGAAAACACTGTGACAAATTGAAAACATATAGCTGACGTATTCCGTACCATAGACGGTGTTGATTTATACGATCGCAGTAGCACTGTTTTTATGCCACCTCAACTGCAAAAATTGTCTTTTTCATTTCAATGTCATGTTTGCACCGAACAATATAGTATCGACTTTCGAGGTAGGACATCTTACGGTACGGTAATAAGGTGCCATATAGGTACCAGGTAACACACCATATACGTTACTCCCCAGGTGCAGTATAGTACCAGGTAGCGCACCTGTAATATGTAGTAACCAGCTGCTCTTGGGGGGGGGGGGGCGAAAACGCTTAAGGGGGGCGAAAACGCTAGTGATCTCGCCCCCCCGGGGGGGCGAGATCGCCGGGGGGGCGAGATCGCTGTCACACCGGTCACAATCAAGAAATTGAGGGCAATGAAGGTGTTCAATGGAGCGGGTCACCCTGCGTTCGTCTCTCCCATCTGCCCTAGTAACGATAACGTCCTTGCTCAGTTATATTCTTTTTCCTCAGCATTCTTAGTTTCTTTTTTTCTAGACCCACCCGCCCAGTTCCCCTAGCCTATACCAGGCTCTCCGAGTCGCTGGAAAAATAGTAGAAATTAGCCAAAAAAAAAGAAAACACACCAGAGGAGTTGGTTGGCCGAGAAGTACAGTCTGCGACCTAAAGGCTACCGTTCCCCCGCCATGCTCGGTGTATCCCATCCTCATTTCCCGCGTAATTGTGCCCCGGAGACCCGCCGGTTGGAACCGGAGATTGCCGACAATTTCGCCGATTTTGATTTTGCAGCTCCGCCAGGATGGACGGGGCCATTTGAATATAAATAGGTACATAAGCAGAGATTTGGGGTCGGCAGATCTGAGGAGAGGGCAGGGTTTAAGTGTTGCGGACACGGGGGCACGTAACTATCCCTGAACGCTTGTGTAGTCTCCTCTTGTATACTACAGATACAGCTGTAGTAGAGAAAAAGATCGTAACTTCTTTTACTTTGTCCGGCCCACTGTTCACCAAACATGAATCCTCCCTACATCTGCTTGAAGATTAGTTTGTATCACGTGCTGACGACAGGTAGACCAGGTAACACATGGTGCATCAAGCTGTTCATATCTGCAGTTACAATAGCGGTTAACAAAGCCCCCAGCTGACGTTCGCCGTCAGATCTGAATCAGAGCTAGGGCTGTTTCAAAGGGTCACATAAAACAGATTTTTCTGCTCGTTGACGAAAAACGGATTTTTTTGTTGAAGATTGAAAATTGATGATACAAACTCGAGTTCCTACCGTTCCGTAATTACAACCTCTGTACTGTTTATGATTGTAAAGATCACATTCAATCGCTTCTCTCCGTAAGGAGAATAGATTTTAGGCCGTTTTGAGCCCACCCCTTAATTGCGGGGCAATTATTTCCGGTAGTTCTGTAACATCTGTGCTGGGAGGGGAGACAGGCGGGCTGATAGAGACAGATGGAGTTAAACTCTAACATGGTGCACAAGGACAGGAATCTGTAGTCACTTTGAGCTCAGGGGGATCCAGTCATTGGTGGTGACGTGAGAATAAACAGTATCTTGTTCATTCATTCGTTCATTTATTCGCTATGAAACAAGCTTCCACGGAATTGCTTCCCTGAGGGGTACAATCTAAAACTTTTAAGTCTTCAGAATCAAGTAAACTGTAACACAAAACGCACGAGTTCATTAACTCAATAATTTTACATGAAGGATAGGGATCTAAATCCTCAGGGGTAGGCAGTTTCCCACCTGTGCCAGTGGTAACACGAAGACAAACCGTGGACGGCTTCAATAATGTAATGTCAAATTCTGACAAGCACAACGTCACATATCAAGAACTGACTGTAACACTTACAATACTCATATAAGTTTGACTGTCTACAGCAGCCGGGATTTATTCGTTCGTTCGTTCATCCATTCATCCGTCCACTCGTCCATCTATCCATCCATCCATTCATTTATCAATTCACTCCATCGATGATACTGTACATGTATTATCAACTATGATTAGAGACATAACTCAGTCACAAGCTTGTGTGTGATGATACGGGCAGTAGAATAGGACCTCCCGTTAACTCCCTATAAAAGGGCCGGTTTCCCGTGATTTAAGGCGGTGATTAAGTCAGTATTGCCCCATGACGTGTTATTACCCGCCCCGGTACTTGCCGGTAATTTGGTGCTGAGAGTAATTCTGATTGGGGAGAAGTGTTATCACGGGTGGTTACACATAGTCTCTGCCACACTGACTACGCTGGCTATTATAGGGAGAAAAATTGCTATTAGAGTTTTGCTACCAGAGGAGGGAAACAATAACCTAAACGTGGACTGACTAATCTCCCGGGTTTGGTTTTGCTGAATTCTACGATCCCCGAACATCGTAGGAAAGCCTGGTGGAGGCTAGGATACACTCCAGTGTGGCCGGGAGGGACAGCAAAGTTCATCCGGGATTTATTTAGTCAGCACCAAAGACCTTTCTCCAAGAAGATGTTATTAAGGGTGGTCAAGTCCGACCGGAGGTTACACATCAGAACAAGAGAGAGAAAGAGAGAGAGAAAAGTGAGATAGACTAAGTGAGAGAGAAAAGAGAGAGAGAGAGAGACTGAGAGAGAGGTTCCCTAAGCAACAGCGTCATGTGGCTGCTTGTGCAAAAGAGTGCCCCCATCGCTCGCTCTGCCCATGTAATTGAAGCTGATTCATCAGAACGGTACACACCGGTCAGACCTTGATGAAACTCTCGCACGCAACTCCGACACATTCCTCCACATATCTTCAAATATCCTATAAATCTGGCCATTGAGAAAACTAAGAAACAGTATCAGAACTACAAGAAAGACATGCCCTTACACATTTTTCCTTGCTTTTGGCTGACACCTATGACTGTGTTTCCACATTCCATCAAGGCTACGAATTTGTTATTCTATTTTCTAGCGACGTGACGTCTGAAATGTGTGACTATCTTGTCGAACTGGGACATCTCAACCAGCCCAAATTGTCGGCAATTTGAAGCAATTTTCGCCGCGGGGCTTCTTCAATCACTGCTGAGGCTGACTCGCGAGCGAGCGGGACAATCTTAGCTCCGAGCAGATGTAAGGATGCGGCTCACTCTCAGTGTTGTCCACCTTTTTGCGAGTATTTGATACTCTCTCGTTGTATTGTATTTCTAAGGACACCATGTCATTGTATTAAGTGCTAAATATTCCAGAATCGGACATAAATCACGAAAAATGAACTAGATCCCTACATCGTAAAGAAGAACCGAATTAGAGGTCAGTAGTTTTGTGACATCACTGTGAAAGACTTGAATTCTTTACCACAGCTTGCAGTTGATGCTAAAAAAATGTTAAGAAGTTTAAGAAAAGACTGATCAATCATTTGGAGGATACGAAGTACATGACGTTATTACAGCAAGGGTGAAGACCGGGGTTCTATAGGTCTGAATGTTTTCCTTTAGTTTCCACCAGGCCTTCCTACAAGAATACGGGGATCGTAGAATTTAGCCCAAAAAAATCGGGAAATTGGCCAAAGGAGTCCCTCCATGCTAAGAGGTAAATGTTTCCCCTGCGCGGCCGGCCAACTCTTCTGGTAGCAAATCTCCCCTGGCAAAAAATTATCCATATAGTAGCCAGCGTAGTGAGTCTGGTACGGGCTAGTCTTCCTCCCCGAAGAAGGTATACCAGTATTTTTCTTGAAGGCTGGGACTGACTTTGTGCCTACAGACCGTGCTGTTTAGAGACCTGATCACCTGGTGTTTATGTTTGTACTTGACATGAAGCATGCCAAAAACCGCATGCTACAATGGGGAGGGGAAACAAGAACTATCTCTCAGTGAGTTTCTGGTGACAGTTGAGTATTGGCTATGTCCTTGGACTCGCACCGTTAGCATGAACAAGTTTGGAAAATGAGAAACGTGCTTAGAAACAAAGAAATGATCAAACAAACTGGTAAGAAGGCCACACCTGCAACACGTATTCATTATGTCCAACTTTACCTGACACCAAAAAATCAAGACCACAGCATGTCTGTGGCCAAAGACACTAAAACAGGAGGTCCTGCTGCAGCACCTAAGTCGGCCATCAGGATGCCCTAAATCGAACCTGACAGTAGGGTCAACCCACGTACCAAACATCATCGCAATCACTCGAATCCTGCTGGAGCTATAGCACCGAACAAGCAGCGTGCAAAGCAGCAGGACCAATTAAGGGACTTTCTTGATGAAAGCTCCTTCGCAAAACTATACCTCCATCTTGATGGTAGGAAGATGAAAGAAAAGTAAATCAGGATCATGTCAACTAAACTATTTGCGTCTTTAGAAATCCGTTATGCAAGGTTTAACTGACCTGGCCTTGGCAACCGAGTTTTAAAATATGAATTTAGATCTTTAAGTTTAAGTCTGAGGATCTCGTACGCCTGAGACATACACGACAGGTGCACCTTTAAGGCACAAGGACGACTCGGGAAGGACCCTTGGTTATCAGGTGTGACGATCTGAGGTCCTGTTTCTCCGTGACGAGAGTACACGGCACAGGTATGACAGGTATGCTGTCAGCAGGTGCGAACATTTATAGGGAGCCGCGGAAACATTTGGTTACAACATGGAAACATGTTAATCTAGGTTCAGGTTACAAAGCGTTTGCCTTTAAACAGGTTTCAGTAAGAACTTGAAAGAACATATTCAATGTCACCCCAAGTACTTTTAACTCATAAGATTGAGCAATTAACTATAATTTACAGGGTTTATCTGAACTACGTACAACAGCATGGAAGGAGAGTGAGTAAGAAAAAAAAGCAGGTCCTGTTGGGACGGATATCACTGTTTTATTCAATTGTTTTCCCCTCCGCAAATTTGCTTGATACTGTTATTTTGGTCACTTCGGTTTGTACGTTTAGTTCATTTGTTTACCCTGGTACAACAAAGGTTTTATCGTTTCTCACTCATCACCTGCAGCGTGTGTGTGGGGTGTACCGTACGCACACGTGCTGAGTGACAAGTATCAACAAACAAGCTATCGCACACAGGCGGTCCGCGCGCAGACAAAGGGACGGGAACGCTTAGCACCCACTTGGTAACTGATAGACTGTTGTAGAGTTTGTCCTGATATCACCTTTCAACGGCTTCATCTAAAGGCATTTTGGCTCAAAATATTAAGGAAGGAGGGCATATGTGTGCAAAGAAAGACAGAAAATGCATGAAGAAGAGAACAAATGTGATAGAATGAATTTTAGTTATCAATAATCGGGTGAGTGAGTGAGTGAGTGAGTGAGTGAGTGAGTGAGTGAGTGAGTGAGTGAGTGAGTGAGTGAGTGAGTGAGTGAGTGAGTGAGTGAGTGAATCAATGAATGAATGAACGAACGAATGAATTAGTGAGTGAATGAATGAGTGTTAGATAACACCAGGCAGCTCACCTGTATGTATGAAGGTGTGTTTCTTCATATCAGATTTCTGGTGGAACCTCTTGCCGCAGTACTGGCAGGGGTAGGGGTGGGTGTCGGAGTGAATGAATGAGTGAGTGAGTGAATGAATGAATGAATGATAACAGAAGCTCACCTGTATGTATGAAGGTGTGTTTCTTCATGTCAGATTTCTGGTGGAACCTCTTGCCGCAGTACTGGCAGGGGTGGGGCGGGTGTTGGAGTGAGTGAGTGATTGAGTGTATGAATGAATGAGTGATAGATGACAACAACTCACCTGTATGTATGAAGGTGTGTTTCTTCATATCAGATTTCTGGTGGAACCTCTTGCCGCAGTACTGGCAAGGGTATGGGCGGGTGTCTGAGTGGATAAGCAGGTGGGTTGACAAGGTGGAGGACCGTTTGAAGCACTTCCCGCACTGCTTACACTGGAAGGTCCGCTCCGTGGTGTGGACGGACCGGTGCTGGTCCAGACTCACCGCGTGCCCGAACGTCTTGTCGCACACCTGCAGGAAGAAACGTTAAAGAAACGGTGAACAAACCGGTAGCTGTACAAGTATATGAGAACAGCATTAAGAAGGTCTAACTAGCTGTGTAAGACGTCTTGTCGCACACCTGGAGGAAGAAACATTAATGTACTGTGGACAAACGGTATACAAGTGTACAAGTATACATAATCATCCTCATCCGGTCGTGCTGGTTGCATGGATGAACATGACTCTCTCCCTCCCTCCATCCTACCCTCCATAGCCTTGAAACCGTCAACAAACGGATAAATGTACAAGACATATACAAGAACGGCATTAGGGAAAGGTCTAACTGACGGCGTGCCGGAACATCTTGACGCACTATTAAAGGAATAAGCGTTAAATAACTATGAACACACGGAAGTATATCTACAAGAAAAGTTTTAAGAAATTGTAAAACTAACAAGCTGTCAGAACGTCTTGTTGCACTCCAAGAGAGTTATAAACAAAGACAGAAAATGTTGGGAGAATTCTTAAGTGAGGGCACGAGGGACCAATAGAGTCATTCAGCTTCTTTGTTACCTCGGCATTTCAAGCTTTCATGTATCTGTCATTGCCTCTACATGTATGTTGATACAAATTTGTATAGTGATATATACTTTTGATAATATAGCATTACATGTATATATTCTAATATATTAGCTAATGCAACTCTCTATAATATGTCTGTACCCTTTGGTAGTGGTTATTTTTTGGGTTATATTTTCTTTTTATCGTTATGTTGACATGGTCCCTATCAGCTTCATCTGCAGAACATAATGTCCCAAATTCCTCCCCTGCTCTCAATGAAATGAAACATGCCATGTGAACCTGTTAATGAATAGCTGAAGAGGCCAACTGTTGAATAAATAATGAGAATGGATTGGACAAAAAATGAGCGAGAAACTATTCAGACGGCAAATCATAGATCAAGGAAGATACGCGGAGTACAACAAAAGAAGAACGCTGTTGTACCAGGTACTTGTAACGTGGAGTAGAAATTAGAATCACACGTTCACAACAACGCCATCAAAAATAGAAGGTAAAAATGCTTGCATACCGTAAATTTGAAAATTTTCGGTGTTTTTTTACGTATCGTGATGACATGGGCAGCTTTTAGTGTCAACAAGATATACAAAGGGAAAACGTTGTTGTACCAGGTCCTTGTAACGTATGGTAGAAATTAGAATCACAACAACGCCATCGAAAATAGAATTATGCTAAAGGTGAAAATGCTTGCCTACTGCAAATTTGAAAATGTTAGATGATTTTTACGTATCGTGATGACATGGGCAGCTTCTTGTGTCAACAAGATATACAAAGGGAAAACGTTGTTGTACCAGGTCCTTGTAACGTATGGTAGAAATTAGAAATCGCAACAACGCCATCGAAAACAGAACTATGCTTAAGGTGAAAAATATGCTTGCCTACTGCAATTTCAGGTGTTTTTTACGTATTGCGATGACATGGGTAGCTTTTTGTGTCAACAAGATATACAGTTTGATAATGGGTCCCGAGGGAGCAACCGACGACACAAACCGACCGCTGTAATGTTATGACAAATCTATCTCATGGACACGCGGGTGGTTCTTTTCTTTGTGGCGAACAGGATCATTATCATGACAGACTGGGCACTTCATATGGCGTTAAAATGATGTACTGTAGATACTGATATAAACTGCTATGGATATTATATGGCTTTTAGTCCAAATTCTGACTAGTTCTAATCTGTTATTGATATTGTGATATTCAATGGCGTAAGCGTTCAAATTTGAAATAAGCTTCAAAATTCTTAAATTAAGGTAGTCACATGTAGGGTAAAACGGTAAAAACCTACATCTGAAAGTTTTCACAACTGCCAAAAGACCAACAATGCTTTCTGTGTGTCTCGTCAAATTCTGCTCTATGGTCGGTCTCATCACTAAAACTGGCAACCTTCTTAAAATCTCAAAATTGATGATGTAATAATTACCATTGCAGTTAACATCCTGATACTAGAAATATACTTTTACTTGCTTTCTTCAGACAAAGGCTTTAAAATTTAAAGGTACAAGGCTACAACAATGAAACAATGACGGTACCGCTCAGCTGCTATACAACCTTGAGTGGTCTAAAACTATTCCCTACACCAGTTCTTGACAGGCAACATCCAATTATAATGACCAGTTAACCTCCTGGTACTAGAAATATACTTTTACTTGTTTTATGTTCTTTAGATAAAGGCTTCAACTGTTTAAGGGTAGAAGGTACAACAATGAAACAACCTTAAGCAGTCTGAAACAATTTCCTACACTAGTTGTTTACGGACGATGGTAATACTATACTTTTTTATATGGAACTATACTTTTTGCTGTTCTGGTTGTTGTTGTTTTTTTGGACAAAGGGTTTAAACAACGAAACAATAATGGTGCTGTTCAGCTGCTGTACAACCTTGAGCGGTCTGAAACTATTCCCTACACCAGTCAGTTGTTTACGGACGACCGAGCCACGCCGCCGCTCAGGTATCAGGGTTCGCGGGAAAGTCGTCAGCTGCGGAGCCGTGCGGCCGGGGACAGGTCGGCGGCAGCGTCCGGCGATAACGTCACGCGGCAGACGCACAGGTACCGGTATGGCAGGTGTTTGCTCACCTGAGCCGCAACGTGCGTCAGAATGTCGTACGCTAGTGCTAGTCTCGAGAGAAGGCTTCGCTGTGGTCGAATGGGCCTAGAGTTTATTTACAGAGGACTCGGCTATTAAGCCACGGAGTGCTGTGTTGTCACATTTGGCGAAAATCGATCAGACGACGAGTCTGTGGCAATCGCCCGAGCCTCGCTCACAAAAATAACTTTATTACACAACAATCGTACAAGGTACAAAGTATGCCTTATATGTGGCGGGGACAGTTTTCAGGTGAAAAATACGCGTTACCCTCTGTCAATCTTAAAATTTAAATATGGCCAATATTAATCTTCCATCGATACGCCCGAAGATCGTGGATAATGTGACAGGGGTATAAGGACTCTTAACATCGGACAATAACTGTTTACAGCTGTCTCGTGTCCGGAGTTTGGGCACTATCGGAGGCTTGATTTTAGATTTAGAGAGTTATCGCGCTAGACGATCCGACCACTCTGCACAACATGTTTGCCCTCAAACAATATGGACATTCTAAATTTAGGAAATCATTGCTCACATTGCAAAATACACCGTGCTGATGGGAAGTGATAACCCGACAGTGTGATTTGTCATTAGTCGCAAATATACTTCATGTAACATGTAAAAGACCGTACCTCGCTTAATCCATCTCTTTTGAATTACTATATCTTTAGCTTTGTTTCAATTTCAGCAGTCAGAGGAACGTTTTGCTTTAAGATTTCTTCCTTTCTTCTGTCCCTCCAGATTTAAAGGGACCAAGATTTAAAAACCAGCTGTGTGACGCAATCTAAATGGCCCCATCTTGGGTATAGTTAGGCGACCCGCATATCCAAACGGTTCTCAGAAGTAGCTATATAGGAATTACTTATGGGTTACATGACGATATCTAAGGTGGAACAGTGGAACGTTGCTTACCTCGCATTCAAAGGGACCTAGATTTAAAATCTAGCCTGTGTGACACAATTTTACGCGGTTTGGGGCTTAATAGTCGACCGGGCCGCATATGCATATATCCAAATGTTTTCGGAAATAGCTAACGTTATAAAGGTATTATATTTATCATAAAGCAACGTTACGGTAAGTTACATGATTGTGATTAAGGCAGAACACCAGTGACAGGTTCTTTACCTCACAAGCGTTACAATAAGTTACATGTCTACGATCACCATTCACTGTGTTCTGCGTCTTCGATTTTTCAGAGTAGGAAAAAGGTGAAAAGCTTCCTGCCTCGCAAGCGTTACAGTAAGTCTACGATTTTTTTTATCACCATCATCATTCACTGTGTTTTGCGTCTACGATTTTTTAGTCTTTGATTGAGTAGGAAAAAAGTGAAAAAGCTTCTTACCTGGCAAGCGTTACAGTAAGTTAAATGTACATGTACGTATACGTATCTACGGTTTTTCAACACCATTTCACTGAGTGAAAACATTGTAATCTGCGTAATTTTTGAGAGTAGGAAAAAATTGAAAATGTTCTTACCTCACAAGCGAACGGCCTCTTGCCTGAGTGCGATCTCCTGACGTGCACCTCCAGTCCGTGCGGCGTGCTGAACACCTTCTTACACTTCACGCACGAGAACGACCCCGTCAGCACCGTCGGGCGCTTCTGCTTCTCCGGTGGGGCCTCGGCGTCCTCCCGCCCGCCCGCCGGCTGGTCCAGCCGCCCGTCCACGTACTCGGAGTGGGAGGTGGGGGAAGGGTAGCCTCCCGGGGGTGGGGAGGCCAGGGTCGTCTCTAGCTTCAGCAGATCGTACCTCTTGAAGGCACTCTGTCTGTTAACGTCGCCGAGGTTGAGGGTGGCGCTGTGTCGGTGGTGGTGGGAGGAGAGGGGAAAGTCGGGCCGGAAGATGGACCGGTCTAAGAACGGGGACGGCGTCGGACGGACCAGGTCTCCATCACCGAAGAGCCTGGGAAAGCCGTACGGCCAGGCCGCGCTCATGTCCCGTACGCAGCTCAGCGTGCTGCCGGGGACCGTCTCCATCACAGCTGGAGCAGAGAGAGGAGAAAGAAAAAAAAAAATACGTGACTACAAAAAAATCAATACCCGTAAATCAAAGCCCCTACGAGCGGCCAGGGCTGGCTGTAATATTCGCCAGATTAGCTTCAGATTTCAATTTTCAATGGAACTGTTATATTTGCAAGTGCAAATTTGCTGCTACTGTATTTTGTGTGGGCGCTGGGGGCTTCTTGTTTACACATGTCATAGCTCAGTCGCTACGCGCCCTGCATTCATTGAAATGAATATACATTACCCCAGCATGTTTGGATAGGTAACCATAGCGTTCTGACACCTAAGAATCAGGACTAGTCAGTAGTCCTTACCGCTATGCTATTTTATAAAATATTGACACCTATCTCACCTGTAGGACGAGTCGGTGAGAGTTGCGGCACGAAGGCAGCGGTGTCGCCGGACCACGGCTGCGCCCTGGGCGGGTGGTCGCGCGTGTCGGCCCGAGGGCAGGTGACGGGATCCTCCGCTGCCGGCTTGAGCGGCTGCTCGGGGTTGTTCTCTGATGGGACGCCCGGCTCCACGAGTGGCGGTGCTTCAGCTGTGAAATGAAGACAAATACGGCTTGTAGACAGAACCATTGCGGGGGTGTTCGGACCGGCTTCTGTGCGAGCTTTGTTCTGACAAACAATTAGACCATCTCTGTACATGATAACAGCTTTTTGGAACTGATTCAGAATCAAAAACTATCAAACATCAACATCGACAATATGACAAAAAATTAGGATATAAAAGATTACCTCTTTAAAAAATCGCCGGTCAGCAAACTGGTGCACCTAGTGCCTAAAAGCCTGTGCTGTGGAGATTTATTTCTTAACGACCGAATCACACAAAGCTTGCAGGACTTTCCTCGTCTTAAGAAATAAAGACAGTTGTAAGGTGTTCGTCTACGATGTCTTAATCGCACAGTAGCATAGAAATCTAAAAACATCTGACGACATGCACATCTACATCAGATTGAACCTTTTATGGGACTAGAGAGCAGCGATTTACGCTAAAAATCCTGCCATTGACTCTTGCGCCTTTAAGAACACCTAGCCGTAAAGAAGCTGTCTAGAAGACCTCCGTGCGCGGCAGAAGTGAGGGACTGACCGGCCGTCAGTCCCGCGGTCCCGTGGCACAGCGCCCAACAAGTGCCCTGGGAATACCCGCAATTTGCCGGCTAAAAGCTAGAGCGGTCCGAGATCGATACTACACATATATCCCCAGGTCAGGAGGACGGGGATACTGCCCTAGCAGAGTGGAAGCGGTATTTTTTCTGTGTCGAGTAGGAGGAAATATCACCCGGAAAAATAGCGCGGTTTCAATGGGAAAGTATATAACACGGACCCTCCAGAGTCAACAGCATAAGGGCAGAATTGGCCGCAACGATGAGGAGTTGTAAACCACGGAAACAAGATATGCCTGTATCGTCAAAACATTTCTCATAGATACACTCTGACTTCTCTCATGCAACACAAACGTACAGATCTTTAGTAAACTACAATGCTAGCAAAAAATGGAAATATGTAAAAGCTATACGATGTACTGTTTGGATATGAAAAAAAGACGATAAGGTATTAAGAGAGGGCGAGACAGAGAGTAAAACACGTTGACGTACCACATAGCGGGACGGAAAAGTTTTCCACCCTGTCCTGCCCAGGCCTGCGGTTCACCTGGTGTAGCTTCTTCTTCTTCACAAGAAAGGATCGCGGCATCTTGAAGTAGTGATAGGGTAGAAAAAAATAACAACTGCTGGGTTAAACTACAGCACAGAGAAACTGAGATATCACTCCAATCTGTCCTGGTCTCTCCTGGCGTGAGTTTGCCCTCAATCTGAGGCGGGTGTGAGTTAACTAGCGGGTCCGGCAGCGGGCTCCTGATTATAGAGTGTGCCGTGCTGATTATGCTAATGATGGGGATGGGCGGGATAGCGGGGCGGGGCGTCGGGACAGGTACGGGGTTGGATCTGTAGCTACAGGTGGGACAGGGCTGGTGGTGTATGAGATATGGAGATGTGATAAAGATAAAGAAACGTGGCGTCGTCCGTTTGTATTTATGTTGACATATGTGCGTGCAGTATCACACAATATGATAACAAAAATGGTAGATACAGTTCGTCAAAGCACATGTACAGGTACGGGGGTTAGATCTGTGGCTACAGGTGCGATATGGCTGATGGTGTATGGGATACGGTGTTGTGATAAAGAGAATGGGATACGGAGATGTGATAAAGATAAAGAACGTGGTGTCGTCCGTTTGTGTTTATAGTGAAAAAACATACATGGTAGATACAAGTCTTCAAAGTACATGTACGGGGCCAGATCTGTGTCTACAGGTGCGATATAGCTAATGTGTCATAGAATATGGCTGATATGATATAGATAAAGGAAAGCGACATCGTCCGTTTGTGTTTGTAGTGAGATATACATGCGGTATCACACAATATGGGGTAACAAATCAAGTAGATCACCAAAGGAAAGGAAGGTTAGATCTACAACTACAGGTGCGATATGGTTGGTGGTATATGGGATACGGAGATGTGGTAAAGATAAAAGAACGTGGCATCGTCAGTTTGTGTTTATGATGAAAATATGCATGCGGTATCACACAATATGAGGCAACGAATGTGGTATATCAAAGCACAGGTAGGGGATAGACCGTAGGTGATATGTGCGGCAGGCCTGATGTGATATTGGATACGTTGATATGATAAAGATAACGGAACGTGGCACGGTTCCTTTGTGTACAGTACAAATAAATATTGCTTGTCTCCAAGATATGACACAGTGGGAAAATACCAGCAATATAGCACAGGTACGTAACTCGCTCGTCAGGTACAGGTGAGATATCGTAAGATAAAGACAAAGGGGTGTAAAGGTGGATTCACACGTGCGTAAAGATTTTAGTCCGTATGAGATCCGCATATGGAAGTCTTAGCACGGGTAACTGGGAAAATAATATAAATCGGACAAATATAGACAGGTAACATGCCAGCGGAGTCAGCTGGTCACAAACCATACTCCTTGGCCACCCAACTCCTCTGGCATGTCATCTGGCTATACTTCTCCAATTTCTACATTTTCCAGTGACCTGTGGAGCCTGGTAGAGGCTACGAATTCCATACGGACCTCATACGGACTTGAACCCGGCTTCACCCTTTTGGTTTATGTGAATGGTGAAAGATATATACATGCTGTATAGTGCAATAAATTGTATCAAATATGGTACATATAGGTACGATTCTCCAGAGAACATATAAGTGGCTACAGGTGCAAAAGGGCTAACAGTGATGTGGAAAAGATAACGGAACGTAACACCGTCGGCTCAGGTATATAGTACGAATAAATATTGACTGTCTTTGGGGTACGACGCAGAAGGAAAATACCTGCAATATTGGTAGCACAGGTGAGGCGCTAGCTCACCAGGTACGGGTGTCGTTTTGTGTACAATACAATGAATACTAGTATATAGCCTGTAATATAGAGAATATATGGAACACAATACAATACCAAATGTTGTATACAATACCAAAGAGAAAGCATCCATAATAATACACAGGTATTTGGTATATGTATATTCGGGACACAATCGTCATGTGTGGTAATATGACAAAGGGACTCAGCTACGGAATTCTTTGTCAGTGCGCAACAAAGAGATACGGTCTGTACAGAAACTACCTGATGTTACATTTTATCGACGCTGTTGCCTCTACCCAGATATTACCATTGTCCTCTAACGACACGTGTTACCCCTTCCCCCTAATGTCTACTGAACCTCCCCTGGACACCGGGCCAGCTGTTACAGGTGTTTTAAACCGTGACGTCATTACACGCATGCGCACTGTCCGCTCAGCTGCGCCTGTATAACAATGCGAGATCACTTAATACAAAAACGTATAGACGAGAAAAAGAAGACTTTCACTCCTTTTAAAGTATCTTTACATTCTAGTTTAGGACATTTTTGTTGCGCGACCGATTTGCCACAAGAGCATTTCATTCTTAGGACATTCGTCAAGTGTATTACAAAAGTCTCTTGTCTTACTACGGAAAAGATTATTGCATTGGCCAATAATGTTATGTCTTCGATGTGTTTGTCTTTCTGTGTATGTGTGAGTGTGTGTGTCTGTGTGTCTTTGAACATCAGAACTCCAAAAGCCTTAGTTGGGTCCTAATGATATTTAATAGGTGGGTAGGTGGTCCCCTAGTAGCTTTCTAATGTACAGCAGAAGAACTTTCGGTATTTATATCTCATGTTCTGTTTTATTTTTTATTGGGACATGCAATGATACATACAATACACCGTTTTGCTGTGCCGTACGAAACTGAAAACCGTGCTGCAAAATATGTCGGCGCCCCTTTAAAAAAACTAATAAATCAGGAAAGCAGCTGGTTAAGAAATCAGGAGTGCCGTCACTTCTCCAATCTTCGTGAATAAAGAAACGACTCGAGTCCAAATGAAGAGAAATTCCCGTCTTTATGAGACCCGGTGTATATCAATCACCCGCCCCGGCATGTAATCTTTTGTCGCGCAGAGCGACTGTGCCAATAAACACCAGTATGTAATGAGTGTATAATGGTGACGTGTACACTCCTAGCACTACCGCCGCTATTGTTTGTCTTGTTTACTCGAGGCGGTGAAAAATCTCGATCCACGCGCGGGGTACAAAGGACTTTGGAGTGTGTGTTCTAGAGCGGACAGGTAAAGTTTGTGGTGTTTGACGGAGGTCTCATCTCACCTGTCTTTTTACCTGTCCGTCACCTGTCTTTCAACAGGTGTGTGCGGTTTGCGTGTGTTTGTTGTTGGCGCGGGGGGGGCCAAAGTTCCCGGTGCGATGTTTGTCGCGTTGTGTGGACACAGCCGAGCGTCAAGTTTACACAGGGCAGGCTCCCGCGCGTGCCGGACACGCGAGTCTGTTGTCTCACTGCCTAGCTGCCTAGAGGTGGGGTCGTGATAGTCTCCAAGCAGAGGCTTCTGTACCAAACACCCTGCAGTTTACTCCACACGACCAACCTTTAGGAAGATCTAGAGACAACAGACTCGCGTCGGTGAAGAAAGCACAAGATCGGTAGCATGGTAGGATTTGAACCCTGAACCTTTAGCTTCTGGGCCAAGCATCCCGTACTCTCCAAGCAGAGGGTAGGCTCCGGTTTCTTGACGTTTTTTAGGCGTTTTCATCGGGATTTCTATTGTTTTCTTGATGTCTCGCGGCCTAACCTCCTCTGTCGCATCAAGAAAACGGTACAAAATAGAAAGCCCGATGCAAACGCATAAAAAAAACGTTAAAAAAACAGCCGGAGCCTAACCTCTGCTTGGAGAGTGCAAAGTGTTTGTGGCCCAGAAGCCAATGGACTGGGTTCAAATCCTACCGTGTAACGATCTTGTGCTCTTGTGAAAGGCATTTTACCCGACTTTCCCCACCCTCGCGAGTTTGTTGTCTCACTAGCTAGATGCCTAGAGGTGGGGTCGTGATAATCTCCAAGCAGAACCTACGGTCATAAGATGGTATCAAACGCTGCCAGAGGAGTGAAGCCGGCCTACGAGGATTGTGTTTGGCTACCGGCTATCGCTAGTGGCTGATGACTCCCTTTGGCCAGCTTTGTTACTAGCTATCTTATGCCACTGGTAAATCTGCCTGGAGATTAGGGTCATGTGGCATTAACAGTAAAGTGTTTGGCCCAGAAGCCAAGGGTACTGGGTTCAAATCCGAACATGCTACCGATCTTGTGCTCTTGGGAAAGGCACTCTGTGTACGACTTTCCTTTCTGAACCCTAGTATAAAAAATAGGTACATGACTTCAGTTGGGGAGGTGAAAGACGTCGGGACAATAAAGTTTGACCCTGCCTCCCAATACCGTGTTGTAGACACAGTGAAAACAGCACACTACTCATACGGCCTTAAAAAGGCTGTGAAACTGCCGTTACTTTTACCTTTTTCACCAACCTAACAGTCCGTGCCTCACCTGCCTCTTAAGGCAGCTCACACCAAAATCCCCCGGACGGAAACCCGCAACTACTGTATTGGGTATTTGTTCCGGTTGATAGTAACCCTGGTTCTGAACCTGAGGGTCCTGAGTTTGAATCCCAGCAGTCGCTCGCCCGACATGCACGCTACAGTAAAGGATTGCAGTCCTTACTCTTAAAAGCTGGTGTGTTATGCCGAAGAGCGGTTATACTGGATATATAGATCAAATACAGAACAAGATGTTAAACAACGCTCCACTGTTCTTTGTACTCCAAAAACAGATAAGGGAATTTGGTAGATACAATGGACCTGTATATCTATTTCACACAAAAGCCGCTAGTATTTTCTTGTGAGCCAAACGAACTAGAGATTGATTTCCAAATTTACATTTATTCTAGCCGATTAAGCGACGTGTTTGCCCGGATCATATGCGTGTCATTTCTCTTTCACGCCTTAGCCACTAGTTATTTTTTTTCAGTTAGCCAAACTGACTACAGATAGATTTCCAAATTTACATGTGTATACAATTTTTCTTTCGCGCGACAGCCACTAGTTTTTTTGTCAGTGAGCCAAACTGAGTGTAGATAGATTTCCAAATTTACATTTATTCTCCCCGATTAAGCGACGTGTTTACCCGGACCCTGCCCGCAATCACTGTGGCGAGGACCCGCCGGGTAAACACGAAGGTAAACACTCGGGAGGAGCTGCAATTGGCTGCGGGCGGGACCGGTGGGAAGCTCCGCCGCACCAGCAGGTGCTCCTCGGTCCTTATCTCGGCTCCACCGCAACCTTTGCACCGCTAAGCGCGAAGAAACGGGCGTCAAATCGGGAAAAAATAACCCGACTGAAACGGGATAATACGCAGGGTAAACATTTAAGTCTAAAGCGAGTGGACGTGGTGGAAAGTGTGGCACTGGTTTGTAAGTTGTGCCCCCATTATGCGGCTCACGCGCGCACAGAAAGGACTAGATTTGTGCTCGTGACTGGATGGCTGGGTCTGTGACTTAGCTTAGTTTGTAAAATATTGATTCCCTTGCTGCACGTTAAGTTGTTTTTCTCTATCACACCATCGGAAACGGAAATACGCATGCTACTTTGATGTCTTTATTTGACCAGCCATTGTATTTATTCTCAGGAAAGTCGGGTACGAGTCTAACTGTAACCCATGTCCCAAGCACATGCTTAAATAGTTTTACTTTATATCAAATCAGATTAGCTGGTCTGTTACGCCGAAGGGTGGTTATAACGGCTATATAGATACAGATATAGATACAGATACAGATTTTCACTATGAACTGATGCTCCAAGGAGAGGTTTCCGTCGGTGACTAGTAGCAAGTGGTCTCGATTTTTCTTCTGCCTACCTCTGCTTGGAGAATGCAGTGAAGCACGTTTAAACCTACAGAAAACCAGACAAGAATGCTTTAATGTCTTTAAGTAGTCTTAAACATGACTCGAGAAACTTAGAACAACGTCAATGACTTTGTAAGGTCATTGTATACACACTGATAGTCCGGAAAACGCCGCTGTGCATACAATTTTGCTTTATGTAAAGTTTTCTAATGCTGTATTTTGGCGATATACTGCGACGACAAGACCTGTGTAGTGTCTAACATGTTTTACAATGCAGCAAACGTTAGGATATATTACAGTTACATCATCACTATTGTCGGCGTGGCGCTGAAAAGGCTTTATATAGCCCAGCCATTCTGCTTTATTGGTGGTTTTGATATACTGCATTTTGAGTCGAGTTGTTAGCACTGGTCTGTACAAGCCTGGGAACGCACCAGGCAAAACACACACTCCCGGCTTTGTGGGGCCCATTATCCGCCTATTGAATCTGGCTCAAGCCGATTTAGGCGGTCTCCAGATTTCTGCCGGGCTTTTGTGGGAGAACATTGCAAGAGAAGAAATCAGAGTGGGGCCGTTTTGCGTCCGTGTCATTGTGAGAGCGCACGAACAAGTGTTGAAGTGGTTGTGTGACAACGCGCGGTTTAAGAAAATCAACACCGCATCAGAACAACAACTTAATAATTTAGATCCAATTGTGGGCGGCGGTTTGCTCGTGTTTTTACAGGCCGTGCTTCGCGTGCAAGATTTCATCCCGGACACAATAACTCCAAGATTTGTCATACATTCCCTCTTTTTACGATCCGCTGCGCAAATCTTGAAAATGTTTTCTCATTGTCCGTCCCCTAATGGTGAGATGAAATCTGACGGCTGTGCCGTTAGTGGTTTCCTTTCTTCCCTGTATCTGATTTGAGCTGGTTGATCCACACAACAGCTTGGCGCAGAAATCCGTGGATCGATGTAGGCGCGACGCGGTGCTTGGTTCTGAATAGCGGCAGGTTGGTGTGGTCTTGTAACGGCTGTTACTCGCCAGGAAGGGGCTTTGTACACCCCACTGTATAGTCGTGTTCACATATTGTTCAGTATCCACCGTACCTAGCCTCCATAGCAGGCTTGCTGGGGTCTTTACCATCTTTTTTTTTTTGCTCATAATACACTTTTGCTGGCCATTTCTTTTTGTACTACGGGCCACTGGTCAAGCGACCTAGTACAAAAAGAAATGGGCAGCAAAAGTGTATCATGAGCCACAAAAAGACAGGGGAAAAGGTCGCAGAGAGACGGCTAGGGACCCTACACTGTACCGGGGTGTTGACATATTGTACTGTATCCACCGCCTACCAACAGTCGCGTGGGAGAAATACGCACAAAGATTTATTACAGTTCCTAGATCCTGCCGTCAACATACGGCTAACATACGGAATACTAACCCCGAAAAGTTGTCTCTAAAGCACCATTGGGTACTGTTTACTCTACCTACTAGTATTAAACTTTCATATTGTTTCTCTGTGTGTGTTGGGGTGTGGGGTGTGGGGTTGAACTCATATACAGGAATTTCCACAAAGGTTTATTTCTTTCTTTCAAATATCTACTGACATACGTATACTGCAGGTGAAAAAAAAAAACTTGTGGGGCCTTGGCGCTTGAAGCACCACAACATTCTGTTGGTGTGAGGGGTGGTTTCGTCCTTTAACACTTTGCTAAGTCAAGTACTAGTCAAAGTTTATTAACATACATATTTGGTTCAACATACGGTAAATAGCATCTCGTAACTTTTCAATCAACAAGAAGTTGTCTTCTAGTTCAACATTTATGTAGTAGTTATTAAGAGTTAGTTACGTCATAAAACAAACGAACATTCTGTAGCCCTCTGACGTGTCAAGCCAGTACTTCAAAGAGATAGCCTGGCACTACGGGCATTTTAGGCTACAAAAAATTCTATTCAGTTATTTTTAACGATGTACATCTGGTAGTCAATTCAACGACGTGAGAACTTGGGGCTACAAATAACAAACAAGAGCAGGGGGAATTGTTAAAAGTACGCGCTGTCGTTTTTTGAGTTCTGAAAATTACAAAGAAGTCGGCACCGTTTCATCCTCCACGCAGATGTTACAGAACAAAAATCATTGTCTGTAGAAGCGGTGACAGCTGAGATAGCGGATTATAAATCACAGAGCGCTTTTCTGGTATTTACCGGACACTGTGACGTAATTTGTCCAGTGTAGATTGTACATGTTAACTCCGGAGGTGGGTTAGTTTTGCGGCCTTGTCCCTCCGGTTACACCGGAGACACTGATAATTTGAACACACATTATTATTATAATTATTCTATGATAACGGAATGCTTTATGTTTTGTACGAATTTGAACTGTTAATACGTGTAACTTTATAACTTTTGTACATGTAATACGTATTTAAGTTGCGGGCTGAAAAAAACATTTTAAACAAGTTTTTACAACAAAGCTGTGACATGTGGGTTAGAACATGACGTGTCACGTTTGTATGCCTTCATATCGCAAAACAAACAAACATTTAAATCGTTTTGTACTTTTAGTACAACCAGCGCGAGACTGAACTGATCAATAGTTTTGACTTCCTTACACCGGATTGAAGCCTATTCTTTGGTATCGCTATGTGTGGTGGGTTCTTTCTGACGTACTCGAAACGTGGCTCTCCTCTTTTCCTCCTATCCGAGAGTTTGAGTCAACTGCTCTAACTACACAAGGCCACACGATGTGATTTAGAAATACATACGGTAATGACTGACGTCAAAGGAAACACCGTACTATATCTATAAGCTGGCTAGGGACAGAGGGGATGTTTGGTTGTGATCATTAAGGCCCTGTATAGACGGAAGCTTAATTACTATTTTTGAAACAAAAAAGAAATCTCAACTTTACACGAAGAATAAAATGTCGTGATAATTTGAATCATCTGAACGCAATGATGCCTAACGTCATATACGTCACCTAGCAACAGCACACTTGTGATAATTCAAATTTCTTATTCTGCAAATGAATAAAAGTTCACTTCAAAGTTGATTCACAACAGATATTAGTGATACGAAGATTCGTGCTATGCGTGGGTAATTTGAAGGGGTTAAATCTGCTGTACCAGCTGTCTTTGTTCAGCAAGACTAATCTTAGTCATGTAACATAACATATACACCATATGAACTGTTCTTGTAGGGAACTAACTGTTACCATAATGTTTAAGCAGATCAGATGTTACGATCTTGATTGTTTTTGAGGGATGAAATCTGTTATACCAGCTGTATTTGTAGGAAAAAGACCAATCTTAGTCATGTTATATAGTTGATATACACAACAACTGAACTGTTCTTGTACAGAATTGTTTCAAGCAGATGTTTGGATTTTTATTGTTTTTGAGGGGTAAAATCTGTTGTACCAGCTGTATTTGTAGGAAAATACAACAACAAAAAATATGTATAAGCGACCTTCAATTGATGTTCCCCTATGTGTACAGCTATCAGAGGCAGTTTGTTCTGTGCAGTGCTGCGGCCTTTGCTCCGTAATACCCCCTTTCCACTAGGACGGCGCTCTCGTCGTGCTCTCTTTGCGACCTAACATTTGACAGATCGCTCAACGAATTGCATAGAAAAGAAACGGTTTTTTTGTTACACTTTGTGTGTTTCGTCGTCCTCGCAGTCACACTTGTACATGCTGTATGATATACCCAGTATCAGTATGAAATCAAAGGTTTACACATATCCTAGCCTCTACCAGGCTTCGTGGATCGGTGGTCTAATTGTAGAAATTGGACAAACAGAGTCTATAGTACGCTAGGGGAGTTAGCCGGCCAGAAGAGTACGTTTCCTCACCACTTCGTGGTGAGGATAATGATTCTACTGATCCACGGAGCCTGGTAGATCCTACACATATCCTATTTAGGTCGCAGTGAGAGCGCAGCGCGATCGCCGTCCAGTGGAATGGGGGCCGTAATTATGTGCTAATCGCGCCCCGCCCTCAAACCCTCACAGGGACTCACAAACCGCAGCTTACTTCCGCGTCATTGAGCCGAAATGGCGGAGACAAATAGAGATCCCGTATTTACCCGGCCGGTATCACAATTACGGCTGTCCCGTTTGATAGTTTTTTTGTAAGCCTTTATAGTCGCTTAGGGTAGGGTGCATACGTGCATGTACACTTGTACGTCGTGCGATCGCAAAATAAAGTGAGGACACCCTTGGGATAGTAGTGCTTACAAGTGTCCTCTGAAATTCATATCTTTTCCTTACGAAATAGCCTGGAGTCCAGCCTTCTTGGCTCTAGTCCGGAATAAGGGGGCACACACCAGTTTATTTGGGGGTTCAAATGGAGGCGGCACACCCTCAAGTCTAGCGAACATCTCTTCCAGGGAATTATCCTGAAGAAAAATAACTGTATATGGGGTGAGAGGATATACCTTCAGCTACAAGACCAACTGAGTTTCGATCCTTCAACTTCTCTAATTTTGAAAAATTATAGGGAAAAAACATTATTTTCATGTCAAAAATGATGCACAAAATCGGGCATTTTCGCATTGGATAAAACAGATGAAGAAGATTTTTCCGGCAAGCACGACTGATACTGCCAGAAAGAGGAAAATCTAAAGACTAATCCAGCCAATTATAAAGAAAATTCTAGTACTACAGTTTTTTTAATCATCCACGGCGCGCGGCATTGCAACTTTGCTTGACACAGCGCTTCAGAGGTAAATCTAGGTCACCGGCCTCTTTACATTCAGGCGTAGGGATATCGCTGAAGCAACGCGCGGACCAAAACACAATTTGCACCAAAAACACACCATTTCCTACGCTTTTCAGCCATGTAACCGTTTAATGTCATTTCGCA
>NC_049986.1:20762110-20799610 GCF_000003815.2 Branchiostoma floridae | reverse complement strand
ATACTTTTAAAATTGGTATATACTGCTTTCTCCGCTTAGAATTCAGCATGTGAGAAAGAATATGTATTTTAATGCAGACCGCTACTGTAGTGATTGCACAAGGTTGCAATTGCGTGGCCCAGGGCTACAGAAACGGAGAAGGCTGTCACAACTAGCTCCAAAATTCTCCAGAGCATGGTTGAGTATCAGTCGTGAGCAAACTTAAAGTAGTCCTATTGCCTTTATGAGCCCGTATGTGCAGTTGGTTGTCATCCACAGCTGTGTCTAGGGCACGATGTAGAAAGGCAGAGCCAAACCCTCTCGTCCACCGCCCTTTACATTACCAACCAAAGTTTCTTTTACACCTGGGTATAGTGAGGGAAAGTCATGTTGTCCCTTTCCTGTGGACACAACATCAATGGCCGAACTCAGGACCTCTGGGTTCTAGACCAACACACTAACTGTTAGGCCAACACGAAGCCTCGGAGCTACGTGTAACAGTAGGGTTCAAGAACCACCAAATCGACATCCCACACGGTCCGGGCCTTTTGGCGTAGTGGTTTGCGTTGCCAGGTTTGTGGTCTGGCAGCCCGGTTTCGGCGCGGGTTCGACTCCCGTGAGCCAGGGTATTGTTTCTGTCTGCTTTTACTCGGTTCTTACATACTTACAGATATAGAAACTCAGGTTAGCGACAGAGGCATAATATAGACGTTAACACGTCCTGACACATGGTTTGATCACCTCGCGTGAGACTCCGTCACCGTGAATAATCCGCGAGATGAATAGTCTGCTGACACGTCCATCCCTTCATACCGTAAAACCCGAGTCATCACACCAATTGCTCACTTCAACAATAGCCCGCTGATGGCCACCTAATTACCCCAGGACGGTAAGTGCCGTCATGACGTCACACTGCAGGAAGCTAATTAGCGAGAGAACCTATTAGGACATGTCTGTATTCCGAGGGCTCTAACTACTACATAGTTATGGCTAAAATACACACTGGGAACAATATTCCTGTAGATTTTCTGGGGATAAAGAGTAAAGAAATTGCTTTTTCAAGCATTGAAACCACTACCCTTCAAATAATTTTCATGTCCCTGTTAGGACGTGTCTGTGACGAGGACTCTAAGCTCTGTATGTTTGGACAGTGGGAAAACTACTCGTGTGGATTTTATTGGGATAAAGAGCAACAAAATTGCTCGAAAAGCAATACCCTTTGTGCTGAAACCTTCCAATTAGCAATTTTCATTCACTATTATTAAGACATGTCTGTGTCGAGGACTCTAACTACTACATAGTTCCGGGTCATATACACATTGAGAACAATATTCCTGTAGATATTTTTACGACAAAGAGTATGCTTGAGAATGCAATGTCTATTGTATTAAGACAACTGACCTTGCAATTAGCGATTTTCATTCTCTATCATTAGGACATGTCTGTATTCCGAGGACGCTAATTAATCCATCGTTCTGTGTGTTGTGCACACTTGAGATAATATTCCTGTAGATTTTCTTGGGATAAAGAGTAACAAAATTCCATTCTATTGAAACCGCCCGCGGGTGCCTTTGCAATTAGCGATTTTCATTCCCTATCATGACGTGTCCGTATCCCGAGGAATCTAACTACTACATAGTTCTGTGTGCTTGACACTATGAACAATATTCCTGTAGATTTTCCAGGGATAAAGAGTAAATAAATTGTTTGAAAAAGCAACTCCCCTTCAGCCTTCTGTTGTAGCCCTTGAAATTAGCAATTTTCATTCCCTATTAGAACGTGTCTGTATCCCAAGCAATCTAACTACTACATAGTTCTGTGTGTTTAACACCAAGAACAATATTCCTGTAGGTTTTCTAGGGATAAAGAATAAATGAATTGTTTGAAAAAGCAGCTCCCCTTCAGCGTTCTATTGAAACCCTTGAAATTAGCGATTTTCATTCCCTATTAGAACGTGTCTGTATCACAAGGAATCTGACTACTACATAGTAGTTACTTCATATTGTCTTGCTTCAAATGGATAAAGACAATGCCTCATGATAACACGCATGGCCAGGGTTTCTTTCTCTTTTAGGAGTTGGGCTGTTTCTATTAAGATTATTGTACTTTTATGGATTTCCTGTGTACTGAAACCGCTGCCTTTGAAATTAGCCATTATAATTCCATATCGAATACCAGAAACCAAATTGTCGTCAACCTGGGAAATTACATTATGAGCTATAGGGTAGTCCCCCTAATTATTGTAATTGATGAAATGTCGTGCCTGGCTTTCATCACACATTAAGTCTTTTCACAGACGTCGAAGTACGCGTACAATAGCCACACGATTGGATATTTCTGAACTAAACAAGGGATTACATTCGTCATTTCAAGCAATCACGTACGCTGTACAGTCCAGCGCCTCTGACCAAGAAATAGTTTTAGCCCGACTTTGTCGCTCACCCCACATGCACGCTACCGGAAAGGGTTGCAGTCAAGCTGTGGTCCACTGTTCATTGAGCTAGGGGAATATCCCCAGTACGTGCATTATGAACCTGTAGCCTGATGTAAAAATCTCGCTTATAGCGGCCCACCCAACATCAGAGTTTGTGTTACACAGACTAACGGACTTGTAAATAGTAGATGTATTTACGTTCGTGGGGATTTAATTTCGCGGTAGCGTGAAAAAGAACTTTTCGCGGTGGTTTTAAGTTCGTGGTAGCAATATGCACTGTATTCTCTTACTGCCATTAAAAAATGTTCTCGGTGGTTTTCAGTTCGCGGTGAAGCGGCCATCGAGAAAACCGCGAACATTAAACCACCGCGAAAGTTTCTGCATTTACAGAACTGTGCATAGAGCTTGTCTTCTTTGTCCCGACGAGTGGAAGAATAGCTCTTCAGTGAGATAAACTTGATCGAGATCACTTTCATTTCAGATGGTGACGTAAGTCCGGCGGTCCCGCGCAGGAGGGAGCATCATGCGTCAAACCTCTGCATGTAAAGAACCCAGCACACTTTTAGAGAAGAGAAGGGATGACCCGAAGTAGGGATGACCCGGTGTGCTTCTTTAGAAACGTGATATACATAGGTTGTATAATTGGATGGATTTATGGCATAAGAGTTTCTGTTGTTATATAGACTTCTGCCGTCCAAGCAGGTTAAGGCTTAGGTCACATTTCCAAACCGGAGCCCGGCCGGGATGTTTAAAGGAACGAAACTTTAAAAGGTATACCTAGAAACACAAATTATGCCAATGAATCTTATATTAACTTTTTTTGTATTTTGATGACTTTTATATCATTCTATTCCCTCTTGAAAGTTGCCCGGCCGGGCCCCGGTTTGGAAATGCGACTTAAGCCTTAACAGGTGTGTGTTACATCTCCAGGGAGGAGTATAATTTCTCAAAGTCCGTCACTGGAGAAAAAAGAGTGTCTGTTTCCAGTCCCCGGGGAGTGGTTTTAACGTTTATAAAGGCAGAAGGACAAGATTGCGTTCGTGGTAATGACGGGCTAATGCTTATTGCATGCTTACATTATTAAACAGGTTTCAAGCTGGCTGCTTAACAAAGTGTGCAATCTACTTGAGTACAAAAGCACAACGGGATGCTTTGTAGATGCTTCTGGAAAAAAAGACCCCTGTCCTAGGTTTATATAATACATGCCTCATTTTTCAGACAATCTGTTTTCAAACAGGACTTCTTGATTCTTCTTCAATTTTCCTTTTCTAAGATCTACCCGATAAGTTGCATTTCAATCCACCCATGCGTGCATTCACTAAAGAGCTAAACAGTTCTCAATTAATTAATTGCATCAAGAGGCAATAGACTGTAAACGTATACTAATGTTTCTAAGACAATGAATATGATACACAAGAAATGTGCTTAAATTAATGTATGGAACAAAAAAGCAAAGGGCATTAGGGTACAAGGATAGTAGAGTACCTACTCCTACAGTGATGAACAACGATACTTAAGCGGGAAGTGGTTGATTATATATGAGTGCAAGGACCCGTCAAGGGAGGAAGAAAGTTGGGAAAGTAAACGGAAACGACGGGGAAATAATATGAGAAAATTTATAGGAATGGTACTGAGGGAAACACTGCAAAAAAAGTCGAAAATGGTGGAGAAAACTGGTTACCGTATCTTTTATGGTGCCCCCAAAGTCAAATAGGTAATAGAGAATAGAAGAATTGAGAGACAACAATTAGTATTTTCGACTCACAATTAGTATTTTCGATGAAAATGGTAAGAAAAACAACAGTTTGATTTCAATCCTAAAACTTAGTGCACGGATTCATTGTCAATGGTACGATGTACAGTTGGTAAGATGTAACAGCCCTGACGTCAAATAGTTAGGCTTAGGGATGAGCTGAGAGAAAATATTTTCGACGAAAATGTAAAAAAAAAAAAAAACCTTTGAATTTAATTCTAAAAACTTAGTGTACGGATTCATTGTCAGGGGCACGATGTTAGTAAGATGTAAGAGCCCTAACAGTCAAATAGTTAGGCTTAGGGATAGAAACGCTTATACACGAACTTTATTGTACGACATTTGTACATGGTACAATGTATGGCAACGACTATTACACAAAGTAAAAATAGGTTTATAGAATAAGACTTAATATCCTAATTAACATAACAAGAAGGGCTAACACAAGTCTTTGATATAGTGTTACAATCGAGTCGGGCTAGATGAGTTGGGAAACAAAGTGTACGGCCCACGATTAGTATTTTCGACGAAAATGTAAAAAAAAATCAATCCTAAAACTTAGTGTACGGATTCATTGTCAGGGGCACGATGTACAGTTGGTAAGGTGTAACAGATGGTTTAACCACCCATAATAACTACAACAGATAAACAGGCACGTGTGTTAAACCGCGCTATTGTTTGAAACTCAACAACGATGTCCCCAGTGGCACGTCATTATGACACTGATGTTAGCAATATGTCTAGCCTGAAGTTTCCATCTCGTGCAAAACGTGGTGTCTCACTGAACTTGAGGCACCGGTGCGGCACTGCGGGGGTCGCGAAAGACTTCTCAGCGAATTTCAGAGATAACAAATTTTCTTACGTTTGTGTATTTTGTTGTCTTCTAAGTCATACTTTTATGTATTACGCAATATCTGAATTATGAAAAATCGGCGTAAATAACAGTTTATTTATCAGGTTGGAAATAGGTTTCCGAACATTCTTTTATATCATTTGCGAAGGTATCACCTGTTCAGTGAGTCATAGCTTTGGCCTCTCGCCTGAAGGCCGGTAATTAAACTCTAGTAAATCAACACCTGTCGGTCAAAGGCCATGATGACACCGGGGTTCTTCCTGACAATGTTCTGACATTTTGCTTAAGGCTTTGTTTGGTTTGATCTTCTCTTAAATTCTCGTAGATTCTTCCATTTGAAGTGGCATCGCAGCCTTCTGTAATATCATTATGCGCACTATGTAATATTCCGAATATTGTAATTTACAAAATGATAAAAAGCACAGTACAATATTGATAAAAATAAGATATCGTATTATTGCATAGGATAAATTTCTTTTTTGTTGACATGGGTGGGTCGTAAAATTAAAATTCAGACCATTAACCCCAAACAAAAAAAATGACCGGGCCGATATGAGTACATTTTCAGGTACGTATTGTTCTACATGTATATTGTATTGTATATGTCATGTATTGTTGTTTTCCTGTATAAAAAGGCAGCTGCTGTAGGTGCTAACCATCATTTGTCCTCCCTTTCACCCTGTTGTAAATTTTAACAAAAACAAACAAATATGGCGGTCTATCTGGCGACCACAATGTGAACATGTGGCGATAATTATAGGGTCGTAGACAAGGCCAGCTTTTCTCTAACGATAGTTGTTAAACAGTCCTGTCGCCTCAGGCCATAACTATATAGTACTATTCCTTTTTTTGTGACAACGACAAGAAGTGGCATTGATGATGTTTTTTGTTCAGGAACAGAATGTGGTCATCTGCAAGTCTGAATTGAGAAAAGGTTTGAAATCATCGATGAAGGTTAGACATCCAGGTAATAAGATACGCCAAAGAGAGCAACTGGATATGATTTTGGAAACAGACAGACGTTTCAGATAGCATCCACTATCTTTCGTCAGTGACACTGAAGTGATCTGGGAGAAACGGGTCTTTTATACCCTAACTATGAATGCAAAAGAACTGCATACAATTTTCATTTTGGATTCCAATCTTAAAGTGTATCTTTTTAGAAAATGTTCTCTACGCTCTTACAGTTGACCTCAAACAAGAACATGTGGCGATAATTGCGGTGCAGAAGTCGATGTGACATTTGTCTAACGATGATTGTTTCACTGTTCTGTCGCCCCGGATCATGATTATGACTGTACCTTTCCCTTCAATCCTTTTTTTAGCTAGTCCTACCAGAATCCCGCCTGTCCGAATAGTACTCGTAATAGGGGACTTTGGCCAAGTAAGGAATAAAAGCCTAGAAGGAGTTAATTGGCCTAGGAGTAAACTGACCGACCGGCGGAAAGACTACAAAAGACTGACTGAGATCCCATGGTAACTTATTTGTCCCTATTTGACCAAATTCTTCTTCTTCTTCTTTCGTACTGCCAAGCCTCTAATTTTAGAGATTAACGGCAGATTGTGCATGAGTTATTTACAACACAAGTACCCAGTACAAATAGACAAGGGAAAATAAAGGAAAAACGCTAAGGGAAATGAAAATAAACTGATTTTGTGTGTGCAAAAGATAGTTGACACGTCTGCTCGACCATTTCAGAGCAAACAGCTAACCACGATGAGGTGTCGCAGCTCTAGACCGGACTGGGATTTAGGAAGATACAAATGCGCCTGGTACAAATGACACGTCATCACAAAGTAAACTTAATCTGAAGAAACATATACTACTCTGTGTATGTTACTGCACACATTGTTCGTATATCGACATGTGGTGTTAATTGTGGGATTGTAGTCAGGGCTGTTTTTGTTTAATTGCCTTATCCCTTCAGGTCATATCTTTGAATGTATACTGTTCTGTGGATTCCACTTAAGACTAACGAATAAAGCAGGATTCGCAATTTCATACTCTAAGACACACAAATACCCCATGAAAGTATAGAGTAAAGCTTTCATGCTGTCGCAAAACAAATACTTACACGTTACTCTCTTTTTGTTACTGCACATAATGTTCATATAGAGACATGTGGTGTTAATTGTGGGATTGTAGTCAAGGCTATTATTGTTTAATTGTCCGATACCTTAAGCTTTAGGTGATATCCTTGAATATACCTTTCTGTTAATTCCTTGAATATACCTTTTTTTTTAAATGGACAGAAATTGACATATTCACACTCTAAGACAATGAAAGTATCAATTAAAACTTCGAATTCCATGCCGTCGCGAAATACTATTCTCTCTGTAAGCTATTGCGCATAATGTTCATATGACATGTGGTGTTAATTGTAGGATTGTTGTTAACGCCATTATTGTTTAATTGCCCTACCCCCTCAGGCAATATATATGACCATACCTATCTTTAATCTCTCTTTGAACTACAAAAATAAACTAAAATAAACAAGAACCAGCATTTCACGCCCTGAGACGCAGAGAGAACTCAGGAAAACATCAAGTAAAACTATCAAACCGTCGCAAAATAAAATCTAACATTGTGAAAATGTTCAGTATGAGAGACCATAGCAGGAGTTCACCTGAGGTCACGTAAGTGGTGACAACAACAAAGGTTGTTGCCCCCGGGCCAGGCTTTATCCTAACAACTCCGCTCTTACAGGTGAAACCTGTTAGATCTAATCTGCTCTTCCCGCAGGCTACAGATACTTTCTACCAGAATGGCCATTTTGGGGGGGTATAATTTGCCAGGAGAGTTTTGCTACCAGAGGAGTTGGCCGGCCGGATGGGGAACATTAACCATAGCGTGGACTGACTCCCCTGGCCAATTTCCCGATTTTTGTCGAATTCTACTATCCTTGCTCGTACCACCGTAGTATGGCTTGGTGGCGGCTAGGCTACAACATCTGGCTACAGACAGGCATAGGCGCATCTAGATGTGACAGAGTTAGCACTGGTTGATATCAGATTAAACATGTAGTAGACAGACGACTCATCTGTCCTAGTACAAAAGGAAAAATGATCAGATCATCAGTAGCAAATGTCCTAAGTAAAGTTATATAACCTGCACCTTAAACCTTTATGTTTAACTTGCGCTAGTCTAGTTGCATAGATTTGCTAGTATGCACATAACGTATGTTTTAAGTCTAGCAACGCATTGATTAAAATGAGGAACTAACACTTGAGAAATATCCAAGAATGCATCACATTATGAGTAGTACCTACAGGTAGGTACGGATGTTTCTGTCACCTGTCATGTCACTAGTCAGTTTACCCATTGTGTTCTTTGTTGTCTTAATAATAGGTTTACCTGAAAACGGGTCGTTGACCTGAGTACCCACTTCTGGTTAAACAAATAAATTGTGAAACCGGTTTTCCGGACAAGTTAACAGGGAGTGTGGCAAGTTTCTTACGTCAAACCTAAATCCACTGGGTCCCTAATATTCTTTGTAGGCATAAGACATAATGTCCTTTGTAGACCCAATTACGGATACAATGCTCCACATTGTACTACACATATTTTTTGCCCCATTTAAGGAGCGGCCACCTCATAGCCTATGTGATTTCAAAGCGTTGGTCACTTGATTATCAATGATCTTCGAAATTTCATCATACAAAATATGTTACCTACATAAACATGAATGCCAACTTCTGTGTATTTTTGTACTCGAGTCGAGACACATCTACAGTTATGACATTTCTCTATTTGTTATATCATATCTTAATTTGTATCTTAAAGCTATAGAAGCATAGCGACATCTGCTACAGTATACTACATGTATAAAAAAAGAATGTCAGTGCTTTTCCAGAGTTTCTCAGAATTCAAAGCGCTAAAATGACGGTCACTGGTATCTTCTCCAGTTTTGTTCCGAATTCGAAGATCGTCTCTACTGTCCCTTTGTGCCGGTGAAGCGATGCTAGTAAAGTTGACATGTTTATTTTTGGTCTTGCCTACAGCTGCCTTTTAAACACTGTAAATTGGACTGGCCTTGGGGAGGGCATGGCGATGTACATGACTGAGGATGTCTTTTGTTCTGGTAAAACAATTCCGCAAGTATAGTTATACCGCACAGCAGGGGTGTCCTTGTTAGCACTTAGATTCACTTCAGCAGACAGAAATAGTCTCCAAGCAAACGTGTCAGCTGGGTGGAAAAGAGAATAAATTGGTCAAATAGGGACAAATAAGTTACCATGGGATTTCAGTCAGTCTTTTGCAGTCTATCCAGCTATCCGCCGGTCGGACAGTTCACTCCTAGGCCTCCTTTTATTCCTAACTTAGCTAAGTCCCATATTACTATTCGGTCAGGCCGAATTCTGGCAAAGACCAAGATAGAATGCATGTTACATGAGTCTGCAGATACCTACATATAATGTAGCTTAGATATGATTGTACACAACGGTTATGTAAACATGATCCACTGACAAGAATGGCGGCTATTAATACATGGCATTCTTCAAATCCTTACGTACAAATACGAGTCTTTGTTTCGCCCATTAACATTTATTCCACAAACGCCAAAATAAACACCATGCCTTCTTAAAACGTGTTCTTGAAGAGCACAAGACTCAAGATGTTGTTCGACATTAAAATGATTATTGACGACTTCCCGTGACCTCAATTAACATCGAATGGCCTTCGTGTAAAACTATTTGGGTCAAAAGAAGACGATATGAGTTGTCACAGTGCGCTCGCTTTCTGGTTGTTTTGTAAATAGTCGGGAAAATATTTTGAACATGTTGTATAAACAGGGGGTTCTGAACGTCTGTCCATAAAGTTTTTTTGTAATTCTCTTGTCGTCTTTTGTCCCGGTGTAGATATTTCTGTGTTGTTGCGCTTTTCTTGTACAGCTGTCCGTGTATTTGTGTGTCAACATCGGCACGAGGTTATAACTTTGGATTCTTGTTGCAAAATAAAAGAGAGATGCTATAGATCATGGCCTTCAGCCATGTCGTCTAAATAAAATTGCGGTGAAGTCTACAACCATGGCCAGTACCCTCTTTTCTTGTCAAGAACAAAAGATGGGTTTCACGTTATTAGAATCTGTTTGGGAAAAAATCATCAGAAAAATGCACACAAAAAAAACGTCATGCATTTTCGTGAGTTATACATGTACTATGCACAATGTACGCAACCGATCTCTCCTGTTGAAATTTGTCATCATGAAGACTTTTCCAACTGTTACGTCAATATTCAAACAAACATTAGGGGGAAAAGCCATAACCTTTTCCGTCTTTCCGTTGTGATAAAAAGTTTTGTTTAAAAGCAATCTAATATAGAATACGGAAAAGACAATACACAATCTTCCGTCTTAGCATCTACTTGAAGCTAGCTAAACACACTATAGCTACACTACCAGCGGACTAGCCCCCTGCTGTAGTGCTTGCACCTATGTGTGGCCCCAGGGCTATGAAACGGAGATGGGCGCCGGGCCTGACGCATCTCACTGATGTATGGGCAACTTAAGCTTTAGCTTTATGCCAAGCAAGGACGTTATATGAGATCCAAGGCGACCATATGACAAGTGACATATGACGGTAATGACAGGACAGAGACATATGTCAGGGACATGTGACGGTAATGGCGCCGCCCAGGGGAAATCCTGTGAGAGAGGGCTGCTCGTGCGAGATCACAGGGCCTCATTACCGGGTGGATCCACAATTCCCGACGGGCCTGGGTGTCCTCGTCACCGCATGTACCAGGTCCATTCTCCCGGTCGCCTAGTCTCTACCAGACTCCGGCCTGGTCGAATAGTTATAGGGGACTTTGGCCAAGTTTGGAATAAAAGCCAAGGCCTAGGAGTGAACTGTCGAGCCGGCGCGTCGGATAGACTGTATAAGACTGACTGAAATCCCATGGCAACGTATTTGTCCCTATTTGGCCAAATTCTTTTTTCATCCAGCTTACACGTCTGCGTGGAGACTACGGGCCGCCCAACAACCCCCCCTGCGGGCAAAAGCGCCTTCGCCGCCGCCCGCCCAGCCTCCAATCCCCGGTGGGCCCGATCGTCCTTTCCTCAGCCACGGGGCCATGATGGCATCAATAGCATGATTACTCTACAAGCCGATGAATTAATTTCGTGGTGCGGGGTTTTGCTCGCTCGAGCGGAACGGCACGGCGCGTGTCCTGGGTACTTATACGGCCATCATTACGGGCGGGCCAGCAGCGGTCACGTGCGGGGAACAAACACACATATGTCGCCCTGTCTTTGCCCAGATGTCACACTTTACAGACGATGTTACACCGGGAAACATGAGAAAACATCATGGGACAAAGACGAGCTAATGTCAACATTGGTTTAAACGTTGTTGGATTTTTCTAGACCTTTATATCTTACGATAATCGGAGGTTGTTGGTCTCCAGATGTCACACTATACAGACGATGTTACACAAGGAAACATGAGAAAACACCATGAGACAAAGACGAGCTAATGTAAACATTTGTTTAAACGTTGTAAGATTTTTTTAGACCCTTTATGTTATCTTTACTAGGTCTTCCATTGGTCCCCAAGGTCTCCAAAGGATTTTTAAATGATCACAAGGGTCTTTCGGCGACCTCGCAATGACTACAAAGGTCTTTTCTCGATCTTTCAGCGACTGAGGTCCTGGATTCGAAATAAGTGATATGCATGTCCTTGGTAAAGCCACTTAACACGACATCGCTCAGGTGAAACTGAGTATCTACATATAGGTATGGTTGGGGTAATCCCTCATATAGGATGTGATATGGAGGTCCCATGGTTGAGAAAGACACACCTCTAGCACCTTCAAGAACCAAACACATTTATGGTAAAAAGTAAGTGTCCAGATGTGAGTGGATCAAACCTTACAGTCCGTCAACTAATGTGGTAAATCTCAATAAACAAATATATACAACATCTTTCAATGATCACCAAGGTCTTCCTCTGTCTTTTTATCTCAGATGTCTTCCAATGGCTTTTTTAATCATTTCAAAGATCTTTCAACGTTCAAACCTAAGACCAATGACTTTAACTTGCTCATTGGTGTCCAAATGACGCCCATCCTGAGGAAATGGGACCCTGGGGACTGTGCAATAAACCTGTTGATGCTCAGCCCAACAGGTGATGTGTGTAAATAAATAATGAGGAACCAAATAAAACCTTTGTGTCTAAACAATGGGTTACAGAACCAAACAAAGGGTACAGAACCACATGTAGAACCTTGTCACATATGAACTGTCAGTGATGATGGAGAGGTAACACAAACTGGATGTCTTGGACGAAATCCTCTGGAGACTAAGAATTTGACGAAAATTATAAGTGGAAAAATGTAAGGCTAGTTCACCTTTATCTTCTGGGTAACCTATATGTATTTAAAAACAAAATTCAAGGATGTCAAGTTGACAGGCTGTGGTTTTAAACAGCAATATTTTGTTGAAACTATTACAATTTGAAACCACCATCCCTTGACTTGATATCCCTACATACTGTTCTAAAATGATACCGATATAGGTTACGCCATAGAGGTGAACTAGCATTATACAAATTGTACTTGAGTTGGGCATGTGCTTTTACAGATAAAATCTATCATGAAGCTTAATGCAGCACTCACATGCTAGTAAATATGACTCAGTTACTTCATGGTTTGTGGAGATTTAATACTGGTGTCAACCCTTTGGTACAATCATTGTATGGATGGAAGCTCCATGTTTTGTAGGTTCTTGTATATGGATGCCTATCCTTCATGATCAGCGATGTAATAAATATCTTTTTACAGATAAGAGTTTTTATAAGAACTCCAGCATCTCTGTTTCCATCTCATTGTCGCTGTCTTGTGCGACCTGCTGGTCAGGATCAACCTCAGAGTCTGACATGTCATCATCATCATCTTCATCATTGTCATCATCGTCTTCTTCCTCCTCCTCCCCCCTCACATCAGGACCAGCTCCTGATCTCACTCCTCTCCCCTTCTTATCTGGAAAGAGACACATAAAATTGTTTTTGTTTTATGCAAATGATCAATGGAAATTTGTCAATAGTTTCAATAAATATTGAGTACAGTGAACACTCTTGATTAAATGAAATAATTGAAATGCACTAGATCTATATGCACATTAAATAAAGATGGAAGAATGAGAAAACTTGATAGAAACAAGCTCTGACTTTTAATGCCTTTCAAAGCAAAACAAACGAACCTTTGTGTTTCATTTTGGATATCTTGCTGACTTCAGCAGAGATGATGTCTCGTAGTTTTGCCTTCGTGTTGGGGAGGCACCAGCCATCCTTCTCCAAACAGAACATAAACAAACAACAAACAAACAAACCTTTGTGTTTCATCTTGGATATCTTGCTGACTTCTGCAGAGATAATGTCTCGTAGTTTGGCCTTCGTGTTTGGCAGACACCAGCCGTCCTTCTCCATACAGGTTGTCTCTTTCCCGTCGTTCTCGTGAACCAGCGCCTGAATTCTGGGGTCGTGGAGGTCACACAGCTGGTAGAACATCTGACGGTACGCGGGCAGCATCCCGGGACGGAACAGGTATGTCGACTCCTGATGAAGGAGAAAGTGATAAAACAGTTCAAATATCCATAATTTCCTACAACTATAATTCAGGCTCAGTGAAATTTGTTGCCATCAAATACAGTAGTTCATTAGATTAACATCCATTGGCATAATACCGGTCGGTTTACTGCAATTTCTCAAGCAATGCTAATTTGGCAAATGATCAACTCATCATTTTCTCCAGTTACATGTTGCTGTTACAGCTTACCTTTGCCACTTCTTCTGTGTAAATTATTTTGTCTCTCTGGTCCTGCTAAAAACATAATATCGTAATTGGAACACACCGCGGAATTGCACGGAGAACGGGCGCGTGGTTGGAATGGGGTGCACTATACCGGCCGAACGAAACACGGCACAATTAACTGCCGCTATGTACCTTTATACATCCTCTGTTGTTCCTTTCTTTCCTGTTCGTAGTTGCACAAAACAAAAATCTGCATGAGCATACAAAAAGTCATGAGAAAATAGGCGTATACTGACAAGAATTTTCATTTAATTTTGGTCCATCACAACCGCTATGACGTAAAACTTTACTGCTGGCCGTAGCATTAAAAATGGCGGGAAAATGGCGGCGTACGTTCAATTTGACCCATTCAGCCGTAGATCCGGGCGATAATGCAACGGTTCCTCACACTTTTACACGAGTGGTAGGTCACCAAAAGAAATTCAAGATTGCTGTTGAATCATGCTCGTCTTGTGCCGTGAGCACATGTGATTATTATCTACAAATCTGTCGATGAATGTGACAGTGTGTTTGTCCCACGACGAGCTCGCCTGCCCCGAAAATGACCTGAAAACTTTTGGCCTTGTTGTCTTCGAATGCATTGTTATCGATGCTTTGTAAATTATGTATTGGACACCTAGATGTCTGAAGTGTGCATACCTCAGAAATAACTATTGTTGCATGTGTAGATCTCTTTAAGTTCCACTATTTTTAATCGACCGGTATAAGGCTTATGTATGGGATGACCGGTATTATGCCAATGCATGTTACAAGCTTTAAATTTAAATTTGCAGCAAGATATGCAAAGGTTAGCTGTGACAAGTCATTCAGAGTCAACTGCTGCCTTGCTGCATGCCTGCAAAGTTGATGTGTTATTCCAAAAGATGGTCATACCTGCTACATTCTACATACAGATACTGATGCTCAAATGAACCCATTGAACTGATGACCTATTCTTCCACTGAAAGTTAAGACGGATGCCACGTACAGTACTTAAAGATTGATTGTAATTCCCTTTAGCTCTTTTTGCAGTAACAAGAAAAGAGAGCATGGAAACACTGTTACAGTTCTTTTAAGTCCACAGTCATTGTTCGAAATACTTTTTTCAGCCAGGTTGCGCAGGTGGCAACCTGAATCAAAAACCAACTTGCGCCATCAGCATTTCAGGTCCTGTAACTTAAGGATTGTTTTGTTTAGCCCCAAAATCTAGTTGCGCCGCGCGCAACCTGACTTTCTGAACAACTTGTAAACGGAGAAAACTACTTGCACGGAGGGGGTGCGCAAGCGGTTAATTCGAACCCTGACAGTGATGTGGTCAGTGATGTGGTCAGTACAAAAACTGCCAATAGAAAATCTGTGAGAAAATCCCAGGAAAAGACAATACCTTCTCCAAGTCCTCCTTAGTCCTGCCATCCTGTCTCTCCCCCTCCCCACTGGACCCGGCTCCTGGGCTGTCTGCAAAGTCTTTCATCATCACAACCTGAAAATCAAAAACATTCAAAAATAATCTAAAGGCGATTCAATCTCAATTGGATTAAATAAATACAAAAGTCTTTCAAAGACCTTTCAGTGATCACCAAGGTCTTACAATTTCTTTTTTAATCATCTCAAAGATCTTTTGGCAACCATTCAAACCTAAGACCAATGACTTTTGGCTGCTCATTGGTGGCCAAATGACGCCCCTCCTGAGGAAATGGGACCCTGGGGACTGTACCATAAACCTGTTGATGCTCAGCCAAATAAAACCTTTGTGTACAAACAATGGGTATAGAACCAAAAAATGGACTACAGAACCACATGTAGAACCTTGACACAAAACATAATCTAAAGGCAATTCAATCTCTTCAATCGGATTAAAAAATGAAGATTTACTTCCAGACGTTTTGAGTAACTCTTCTTCAAGGTTACTAGAATTGATTGGCAGAATAACTAAGCTTTCTGTGATGTTTCCAGTTTACAGTAGAAACAATCTGTGGGACAGTCAAGCAATGGAAATGCATAATCATAGTGTTGTAAAAACAGCAAAAATAGAATCACCACAAGCATTTCAGTGCAATGGCTGCATTTCAGTGCAATTCAGTCCAATAACTGCCACCATGGCTGAAACAGTATTCCGAAAATAATCCGCAAAAGTGCCACCTACATCAGCTACATATAGCGTCGAGAAGCAGAACTCCAGTTGGAAGCTCTGAGGAAGATGTCTGACAGACATCGAAACGTCAGCAAGTAAGCTCAATTTTGGTTGTGTAACTTGTGTACAAGAATTTTCATATATCCTGAAACAGTATTATTCAAATCTTCATTGCTATCCTACCCACCTGAGGTTGAGGCTTGTGAGTCATGGTGGGCAGGGTGTAGTTAAAGGTGCTCCGTTTGGCTTTCACAAGGAGACCTTTGGCTTCGGGTTCTATGGAAAAATAAAGGTGACAATGTTTTGAAATACAGCATTTCTTAAAACCATTAACTCCCAACTAAACTAGGGAAACAAGAAAGCTTCTGAAAAAAGTTGCCCGGTGCGTGTTTTGGAAAAAGCCTGGATGTTAAACAAAATCACATGAAAAAATGAGCTTTTAAACATTGAATTACTGAATTGGTCTGTCTTCTATTAAAAAAACATAACATGAGATTTGTCTAATAAAGAAAAAAAATTGTTACAAGTGGGGTTCGAACCCACGAATCACAGCTGTAAAAGCAAATCGCTATATCCAGCAACCAGCCCATTGACCGCTAGGCCACACAAGCTGATTGCGTAATACAGCGTACAGAAGGGCTATAAGAAGGGAACGGTTGAACCGTTGAAGGGTTGAACGGTTGAACCAACCGCTTCTCTGGGCACAAAACCCGGTGCTATGCACCGGGAAAAATTTTATTTTTTTGGTAGGAGGGAAATGAAGTTTTCCCAGTGTTGGAAGTTTGAAGTTGAACTGCAATCATATTTGCAGTCCATTAAAATAAAAACCACTTCAAACATTTCATCATTTGTGGTAGTGTCATCCTCTACCCTAACTTACAGACTGGGTCCCATCTCTAATAGACAAAATAGGGAAAGACAAAATGCACTGTATGGCTACAGTGGTGAGGCTGACTCCTCTGATGAGGCTAATTGTTGATCAAACTCAAACAACTCAAACTCAAACTGTAGCTGTTCATTGTTAATAAGAATAGGGGTATTACTCTGGCACACACATAGACAAACATGTACCATGCATATATTGTATTCAGCATTGAAAATAATGCTTTTAAATAAAACAAACTTTCGTACTTTGTCTGACCCTGAAGTCCAGAAGCTGATACTGCTTGGCGGTCGGGTCCTTGCGCGGGTCGTAGCCGAACTTGACCCAGAGTGACCTCCATGGCCCGGTGACGGCGTAGTAACCGCAGAGCGGCAGAAGTAGCTTCAGTCGCATCAGCCGGATCCCGCTCCGAACCTGCAGTGCGTTTCGCGACCAGATCGGGCGCTCCTGGAACAACTAGATAAATACAGGGATGAAGGCTTCAAATGTCAAGAAAAGTCAACAAGTATGTTTTAACTGAAGACTATCACATACAAAGAGCATTTTACGCAATTAGATCATCAGGCACTACTTCAACAACTCAATATGGCATGAATACAGAATACAGAAATAAAGTAATGATAGCAAGAGCAAGAGACAAAAGGAGAGTGTAGTCTTGAAACAACTTTAAACATATGTAGGGTGTTCAACAATAGATGTAAGGACTGTGATATACAATGAGCACTTTATGGCTTACGCAACAAGACATAGTACCCCTTGAAAAACATAGACATAGGGTGATGGGAAACAATGAAGGAAAGACTGTACTGCCAGAAGTACATGTGCAACACAATAATAATCTTCTACACCAAGTGTTAAGCCATATCCAAGATCTAATTTAACATGGACTTATATATTACATGATGAAAATGTCAATAGATATTAACTTAATAGACAACAATGATAGATGATAATTAGTTACATAATTTGATACATGTACATGAAAACTCTTCAATTGTGGTACCTTTGTTAACTCCTCCAGTTCACCATGAAGATTGTACTTGTCCATGTGGACAACAGCGCCATCTAGTGGTTTAGTCGGGACATGCAGCTCCTCAAAGTTGACGAAGATAGCGTTGTGAGGCCTGCGGGCCCGGGCTACCCCGATCAGGTTACTGGACGAGAGGGCCTTCATGGGGTTTTTGAAGCTTAATAAAAAACGAGAGAATAGCAAGAGTGTTAAATCCAAAATAGGGGTGCTGTTTTTATTTCTGAGTTAAATATTATTGTCATGTAGATAAAAGTATGGTCTGTATGGCTGAATACAAATTTTAAAACATATTTGGAAAATACATGCTTGGGCAAAGGACTACTAGTAGTTTGCTATATACCTACAAAATCTTGATTAAAATGTACTAAAAACAGCAAGGAAATTTTTGTTATGATGTGATTTTAATAAATTTTGTTTAGTGTGACTGAGTGCAAGCTTTACACTCAGGCTATATTCCTACACTTTTAGAAAAGATTAACTTACAGACAAGTATATGGATAATGCGTGTATCAACATGTTAAGTTTAACGTAACATCACCACCTACTTGTGGGTAGGGTCCTTCTTGTAGTGGTAGTTTTGTGGCGTGTCGATCCGTGAGAACGTGGCAGGGGGGACGAACAGGGGGACATCCTTCTGATAGAAGTCTCCCCCCTCCAGACCACCTAACAACAGCTGGTCATATAACTGGACGGTCCTGCCGTCAGGGGTACGGTGTAGGGGGAGGTACTGGAAATCTGCCATGGCTAGAGGGGGCGGGGGGAGAAATATTAGGGGGTTATTATGTACAACTGCACAGTCCTGTTGTGTGTGTGGGGTCCTGTGCCTATTAGTGTGTGTGTGTGTGTGGGGTCTCTGTCCAGGGGGAAGTACTGGAAATCTGCCATGGCTTGGGAAGGGGGGGTGCTGAAACATAAATCATTATTTACGTCTACATGTGCAACTACAGTCTTTAACAGTCTTTTGGGCAGAAAAATTGGGGGTGCAATATTTATGTATAACTGGACAGTCCTGCCTTCAGGGGTTCTGTGTAGGGGGAGGTACTGGATATCTGCCATGGCGGGGGGGGGGGGGGGTATTGTTTACAACTGGAATATCTTGCAACTGGGGTACTGTGTGATATCCAAAGTCAGTCCCCATGGTCCTTAGCTTACTGATCTGGTATTGCCAATTTAAGTACCTACTGGATATTTGAATGATCTCTACATACATGTGTATATGTATGTCAAAGCACATTTTACTGAAAGTGACAAACACATTTTGCATACTAATGCTAGACGAGCCCAATCATTTGGGAATACAGATATACCTTGGAACCTGTATGTAGTATCCACTATCCCCAGCACTTCTGTGTTGTATGTCACCCTCTCCTCTTCAGGAGGGCTTGTAGTAGAAGCAGATGTGGAAGGAGCTTGTGTTTCCATGGTTACTGTGGAAGGAGCTGGAGTTTCCATGGTTACTGCAGAGGGAGCTGGTGTCTCCTTGGTAACTGTGGAGGAACTGCCTGGTGCAGCATCTTCATCAGACCCTACAGGAAAACATGCTATCAAAATTATTGAGAACTGTAATTATATTATGACCTTCTAGTTTGTGTAATGCAAACTCTGCTGTCTGGGGCTAAATAGGACTCTCCCTGCAATGTAAGGCGGGCCGTAAGAAGTGTGATTAAATCAGGCTAGTAAACTTCATGTGAGCATTTAGTCATGATAATCAAATACTGGATACTACACAAGCACTTACAAGTTAGTTACCTGTATACTACTAGCAATAATCTCTCAATACTACAAATGAAATCAAGCCATCAGTCTAAAACTATTTCAAATAAATAGAACTCATGGCTGCTAAAAACCACTGAACTACACATGAAGAGAGACCAGAAGGTTTTTGTCTTTTGTTCTATTCTTTGGGACACTACAGGGGTAGTACTCCTCCTCCTGCCAACCCCGAGCAGCAGGCAGCAGGCGTCGTTTCTAAGTCAGAAACTTTACCCCCAAAGATCTGCTTGAGAAGTATGAGCAGACAGAGATAACAAAATACAGAGAGAACAAAAGACTTTTATTACCTTTCCTTCTGTTTTTCCTGACTCTCCTTTTCCTGCACACACTGAGCAGCAGATGTGGTTTCTTAGTCAGAAACTTTACCCCAAAGATCTGCTTGAGGATTATGAGAAGGTAAATGAAAAAATAGGCTTTTACCTTTCTTCTGTTTTTCTTGACCCTCCTCCTCCTGTACACCCTGGGTAGTAGGCCTAGGGGTGGTTTTTCAGTTAGAACCTTTACCCCTGAAGATCTGTGACAAAAGAAACTGAGAGAACAGAAAATGTTTTTACCTTTCCTTCTGTCCTTCCTGACCCTCCTCCTCCTGGTGACCCTGAGCAGCAGACTGGACGTGGGGAACCTGTCGCCGTACACCGGCCGGCAGTACGGGTCACCCTCCTTTTCCTGCACACCCTGAGCAGCAGGGGTGCTTCTCAGTCAGAAACTTTACCCCCAAAGATCAGAAACTTTACCCCTGAAGATCTACTTCAGAGGATTATGAGAAGATAGACAAAAAAAATATGTTTTTACCTTTTGTTCTATTTTTCCTAACCCTCCTCCTCCTGGTGACCCTGAGCAGCAGACTGGACGTTGGGAACCTGTCACCGTACACGGGGCGGCAGTACGGGTCACCCGGCCGGAACCGCAGGTCAAGCCGACGGCTAGAGTCACAGGCAGCCTATAGTATAGAAAAACAAGAATACTTTTTATACTACAGTAGAACATTTTACACCAATGCCATAAAACATGCACACTAAATGACATTGCATTTTATCCTATTTTAGATCCATGGAAGATGAAATTTTAACTCTCAATGTCCCATGTACTGTATAAGTACTATGTATAAGTAAAATGCACCATAACTACAGAAAAAGTGGCCAAGAACTCAGAGAAGAAGGGAAGACTGCAGTCAGTCAAGGGAGGGGTTCCTCCATGATAGAGAGGACACTCGGGCATGAGAGAAATATACTGCGGATAATTTGTACACTGTAACATTCTCTGTTGAACTGAAGTAATGTATTGTTCACTTGAAAATTTACTACACAGCAATATGAACATCCACATGCAAATAAAGAAATAAAGATTAGCAAATACACTTAATAACCAGTGCTAGAAATACATTACATACAAAGGTCTCATAACACAGTATTTATACGCGACCCCCATCCCCAAAAGTAGTTCGTGTTAAAATAGTGCCCCGCAGTACTTGCAAATGCCATAGTTATTCTTCCGTGTACGACAGCGAGGTGGAATCTATGGTGAATGGTAGAGGAATACATCGGTATTGATACTGTATAAGTTGGATTACGTTGCTTTTTCGGCCGGTGTGGATTTGCGCCTTGATACTGTTACCGGCACTTCCTGTTCGTCTCCTGCAGTTCCATGACCTCCGCTGGGGGTCAAATCAAAGTGTCTTTTATAGAAAAAAGAGCCGGCAAATCTATGCTCATTTTCAGATATTTTGTAGGTTGTTCCCTCAACTTCAACATACTAAATTCTTGTAAATTGTATCTGCACCTTACTATAGGTTTTGAGTCGTCGAACCACATCACTTTGGGGTCCTTAACCATGTAAATCCCCATAGGCGAAAAACTGTGTTCTGAGACCTTCATCCACAGCGTGAATTCCCCAGGGACGGACAATCACATTAAATTCCACAGATATGTTAGGGATTGACCTCGGCTGACTTGAACTGTAACATTTTTGTTACCGTCAGACCCGCCGTTACCATGGCAACGGCCGCCAAGACCGCTCCCTATGCTTAAGTATAGGACTTTGTGCGGTCTAAAGCCCGCTCGACCCCCCCCTTTTCCGCCCTAAAAAGACTAACCCCCAACCCAAATCACTCAGAAATTGTAGAATGTGGTCTGGCAAGCTCCTTGTAGAAGAAAAAGTAGACCAGAATATTGAATTTGTTGAGATAATGAGACGACAGCGAGGTGGAATCTATGGTGAATGGTAGAGGAATACATCGGTATTGATACTGTATAACTTGGATTACGTTGCTTTTTCGGCCGGTGTGGATTTGCGCCTTGATACTGTTACCGGCACTTCCTGTTCGTCTCCTGCAGTTCCATGACCTCCGCTGGGGGTCAAATCAAAGTGTCTTTTATAGAAAAACGAGCCGGCAAATCTATGCTCATTTTCAGATATTTTGTAGGTTGTTCCCTCAACTTCAACATACTAAATTCTTGTAAACTGTATCTGCACCTTACTATAGGTTTTGAGTCGTCGAACCACCTCACTTTGGGGTCCTTAACCATGTAAATCCCCATAGGCGAAAAACTGTGTTCTGAGACCACAATACAACAACAACATTACATAGAAACCCCGAAAAATTCGGGAGATCAACTCCACCTTACCTTTGAGACGTTTTCCTCTCCACCAAGTGTTTCTAACATCTTGTCCACGTTCTTGACACGCCCAGGATACTCCACACACGTCAGGCTCCTCATGTTGATCGGGATCGCCATGGTTATTACGTGTAAATCCTTCAAACGTACAGACAAGCGGTGAGTCCTCCTGTGTGCTGCACGAACATTCAGAAACTTCGCGCCATTTTGGATGACCTTTTGCGACCTCTCCGGGCGAACCATAAAAAGGGGGGATAGATATAGAAAATGCCCTGTAAAATATCACCAAGTTCTTAACAATCCTAAAAAAATTAAAATTTTATGAATGTTTTTAATCTGTCATACTGTTATCTATAAAGAGTAATTTATAATATCAATATATTTAAAAAAATTAGAACATTTATTTAGATTGTTCCCTCTTTCTCAGTGTACCCAGCCAATAACCATTGACCTACAAGCATGGCGGAGGAAGAGACATTTGCGAACTTTCTCCAAGCAACTGGGGGAGAAAATGGTCTGTAAACACATAATTTGTAGGTCTTGATCGTTTCGCTTTTAAGGAAACTTGGATATATCTTTGAGCTTACTTGAGACATTTATTTTTGTCCTCTGCAGCGAAGCAGAAGAAAAAGACAGGCGGCGAAAGTGAGGAGGACCGCAAGTCTGCACATAAGTCCAAACTGCAAAAGGAACAGAGGTACAGATATGGCAAAAATAGTTACTCAAGCAACTGGATATGGTTTTGAAACGGTCAGACGTTTCGGAAAGAATCCACTTTCCTTCGTCAGTGACACTGAAGTGATCTGCAAGAAACAGGTCTTTTATACTCTAACTATGAATAAAGACAATTTCAGATGTCCAATAGGAAAGGTTGTAAGACAATTCAGACTGAAGACAATTTGGATTCCAAAGAAAACAAAGCTAAGCCAAAGTCAAGCTGAAGACAATTTGGATTTCAAAGGGTATCAAGGCTAAGACACAGTTAATGCAAATGAGTCAATTAGCTCCTGTTGTTTTAGTTACAGGAGCTAAAAGTTTTTGTTGGCGGGAGGGGGGGGGGGGGAGTGCTATGTCCCAAGTGCCGGAAAGTTCCATACGTAGCCCCCCTTTTCTGTTGAGGGTGGGATTGTATATTCTCTCATATATGGCCTCTCTAACTCCCCGTTCAAACCAGCGGGCTTCACGGTCTAGGATGTCGGTACAGACGAGGTACAGATATGGATATAAAAAGTTAATGAAGAAATGTGTATTACTAAATGAATAGATAGATGGATAAAGAAGGGGGAAACTATTTTAGGATTTGTATGCTATTTTAGGATTTTTTTCAATGCCTTACCTAAATTGTTATCTATTCATTTAGACTCGTGACATGGATTTATATGAGTCTGACATACTCAGCAAAACTAGAAAAAAAGTAGTACAGACCACAGTAAATATTCTAGGGATCACATACCAAGACCAGTAGTTAGACTAAGTGATACATGAGATGAGAGAGGAGGAGAGATTCATTTGGTTTCTGGCCTTTTGTCTCTCCAGAGACAAAGAGGAAAATAAAAACAAAATTGTACTTGCAAGTATGATCATTTGACAATAGAAATCATAATTATACATTTCAATTTTTTAATGCTTTCTTTTCCCAGCAAAGCAGAGCTTGAGGCAGCCATACGAAAGCGGGTAGACTGTGAGGAGAAAGCCTTCAGGGTTGTGGAGAGGCTGTTGGACAACCCTGTAGACACAGACTTCTTTGTCAACTGTGTAAGTTGGGGTGCCCTTTTTTTAATGCATTGTATGTGATAAGTTGGTGAATTCATAAGACACACACATTATGATTCAGACAGAATGACAGATGATATGTAGAGAATACAACGTTTTGTACTATGGACACCCTTGACCCTAGCCTGTGAAATGCACACTACCGGTATACATCAATGACAAAAGTCAATGATGACAAGTTTACATGTACATGTAACTAATATATGCTGCTTGTAAACTTGTGTTGTGGACACAAATTTGGAGTCTCCTTGACACAGGATTGATTTTATTTTGACTAGGCCCAGTACATTGAGCCCAGCCACTATGCAGATGTGCTGGTGGAACGTTCCATTGTCGGCCAGTGTGGGTATCCTGTCTGCAGCAACAAACTACCCAAGGTGTGTAAATGAACCTGTTAGTGTTACTGTGTACTTGATGTTGTGAATAATTCAATCCAATTTCCGATGTCCCTAGCCCTAACACACCTTAACTTAATCTAACCCTAACCCTAACCCTAACTCTAACCATAACCTGAACTCTAACTTTAAATCTAACTTAAACTCTAACCTTGATGATGATGAACACTAACCTTACTATAGCCCTGACACTCTGATTCTAACCCTAACTCTAACTCTAACACTAACCTAACTTTAACCTTTACTATAATTCTAACCCTAACTCTAACTCCAACCCTAACCTTAACTCCAACCTTTAACTCTAAGCCTAAGCCTAACTCTATCCCTAACTCTAGCCAATGAAATGATTTCAGGGATTGTTCATAAATTTTATGGAGTGTAGAATTTGTAGGCAGAGCATAGCATTTTGCATTTTGTATAGTACAAATGTTTCAAAGTCCCTTTGTAATGTTTGTTGCAGACCAAGCCCAAGCAGCAGTATCATATTGACACCAGGCATAATAAAGTCTATGACATCACAGAAAGAAAGGTAAGGACAACATATTTAATTTCTTTCTTTTCCGCATTTTGTCTTCAACTATATCTAGATATTTGTGTCTCCAAAATTACATTGTGCAATTATTTATTTTCACTGAAGACAATACAATGAACAGCCCAAGGAGCAGTGCTGATTTATTTGTCATAAACTTATTTGAAAGTATAAATTGTCAGGATTCCTGGTCTAGGTCACATGTTAACTCAAACAAGTAGATATACTTAATAGTAAGTTTGACAAGTTTACAATCTTTGTTTCTATGTCCCAGAATTTCTGCAGTAACTGGTGCTACAAGGCCTCCCAGTTCTACAAGAACCAACTTTTCACATCGCCTGTCTGGGCAAGGGACAAGGAAAAGTAAGCACTGTTTGTTTCTTATTTGTTACTCTACAATCTTTTCGTGCTAAGATAAGATTTTTGTAATACTTTAGAGTTGGGAATTCCAGATTTCCACATACATCTATTAAGTGTTGTGAAAAAACTTGCTCCCCGATCTTTTTAAAACTTTGAAGCCTAAAATCTTTTTATCATTGGGTAAGATATTTGTTGTATTTTGAAGTCTTAAGATACTCATTATATTATCCATGTAGACCAGTTAAAAATGGAGTGAATAGCTACAAATTGAAGAGTTAATGATTAATGAGTTAATGATTGTGTTCCTGTAGACCTGTGCCTGTCAGGCTGCTTCAGATGGAGGGGTCATCTGAGGTCACTTCTGAGTCATGTTCCAGTCAAGGGGATCATCAAGGTTCAACAGGTAAAGAGGACTCAACTGAAGAAAACTTGCAAACTACTCAAGTACATCTGAAACAGGAATGTACAGAGGACAGCACTACGCTGGAGCATACCAAAGAAACAGATGATTCTGGGGAAAGTTCTGGTCAAGGTGCAGAAGTAAAGTTCTCGAAACTGTCACTTTCAGACTCTGTAGTAAAACATGACAATGGTGTTGGTAAGGAGGACAGGGAAGATGCAAGTGAGACATATGATAAGACAATGGCAGATAGAGACAGTTCAAAGGAGGACATATTGGATGTTGAAAAGAAGGTCAGTCAACCAAAAACAGTTACTGTTAATGAAGGCCAGGAGGAGGAAAATCAGACAATGACAGAGGGGAGACAAGAAGACACATCAGGAGGGGTGGAGAAGATACCCTCAGGTGAGGGAGAAGACGTTGTACTGCAGACAGCCCCAGCTGCTGTGGTCCAAACCAGACATGACACAGCTGCACCTATGACACAGGTGTCTGTCGCTCAGACTGTCTTCAAGTAAGTCTATCAATCATTCCAAGCAGGTTAGAATAGGTTAAGATATGTAAACCTAAACCTATGACTGACTGACTGACTCTGATGTAAACCTCCTTGATCTTTCTAACTTGTGTAAGTCTAAAATTCAAACCCATGTTTATTTTCTACTCAGCATGCCTGTGCTACTGTTTTACACATCAAGTTGGCTTCTTACTGGACTAGATGTTAGGAATAGGACATCTGTTGTTTGTATCTGGTATATTACTGTTAGCAGGGCTTATCCTAAGAAAGAAATTTGTAGATTTAAGTTCTATTGCAAACCTTCAGCGCAAATTTCTTCCTGTGACTGTGTTTGTCTGTGTTTGAGAACTGTTGCTTTAATTTTCATATTTCATACACAGGTCCTTAATGGAGTGGAGAACTGAGATGACCTTCAAGTTTCTGTATGGCGGTCACGTGGAGGTCAACTTGGTCCTTCCTGAGGTCTTGAGGTTCACAACTCAGGAAGAGTTAAGGGCTGCCGCAGGGACAACACAAGAGCAGGATGCTTCTCTACAACACCATGACAACCAACACCATGGCAACCAACACCATGACAACCAACACCATGGCAACCAACACCATGACAACCAACACCATGGCAACCAACACCAAGGCAACCAGCACCATGGCAACCAACAGCATGGCAACCAACAGCATGGCAACCAACAGCATGGCAACCAACAGCATGGCAACCAACACCATGGCAACAAACACCATGATAACCAACACCATGGCAACCAACACCATGGCAACCATATCCATGGCAACAAGCACCATGGCAACAACACATCTCAACAGATGGCAGATGAGAATGTTGTTAAAGCAGAACACTCCAAGAAAGTTAGATTTCAGGAAGACCAGAAAGACTTCACCCAGCCACTATCCATCTGTATTCCCGAGGACCCCTGTCAGAATGATGAGGAAGTGCAGCTAGGATCTCTGCAGGGAAAAGACCCCAAAGAATCACAAGGTTTGTCTGGTACCGTGCTCTGAGTAATGTAGGCATTGGCTGTGACAAATTTTCCCTGTTTTCCTCACCATACAAACAGAAAGAAGCACACCAAGCAAAACATATGGCCACCTCCCCCATAGTAAAATCCTAATCGATATCAGCCCTACAGTGTCGGCTGTGGCTAAGCAGTCCTAGATAAGAAAGACCGTCGTGGCCACATTGGGCACATCTGTAAGCTGACTCAGGTCTGTTGCAGAGTTCTTGAAAACAGAGCTACAAATGTAGGCTAAACATTTAACAGCTATTTCAGCTCACACTGACAACTGCATGTTTTGACCATATGATATCATGTCTACCCAGACGGCCATGTGTACCAGGGTGGTCCTGACCTTGACCCCTGTGACACGGGGCCCGCGACCCGACCCCTGCCTGACCTGGCGACCCTGCGGCGCGACGCGGCCCTGTTCCAGATGAGGGTTCAGGAGTTCTACAGAGGGGGGACACAGCTGCCTGTCAGTCAGGAGGAGGGGTTAGAGGTCACGGAGAAGAGGATTGAAGATGATGATGTGAGTCATTTCATTTACCTGGTCCTTTAATCGTTTGGAAGAGATATTGGAAATTTCTATCTTCAGTTGTCATAATATTCATCAGTTAGGAAGTTTTCATGTCAGTTGAATCTGAGTTGATGATGTACATTTCTTATGAGCATAATGTAGCATCATTTTTGTCAAAATTGTTTGGTATTGGAGATGTTTAATTTTGACCTGTCGTGATGTCCTTTAGATATTCTAATGTAGTGATCAGTGTTAATTGCTTCTACTGGTCCATATACAGGTCCTCTTTTGAGCATTTCTATTGTACACTACAATACAGCACCTGCATTAGACAGAGAATTTTTTAAAAATCAAATTGGAAACAGAATTTTTGTTTCACAACTTTTACACAGGAGCATCCAGTTATCTTGCCCCCAGTGGACTCCCAGGCCCAGAGAGCTCTGCAACAGAAGATCCTATTGGACAGGCTGAACAGGGTGTAAGTACAAACTGACAAATAAACAGTCTTACAAGCAGATAGATAAGCCATTTTTATTGTCTTTTGATAAAAAGCAAGTGCTCATTGCATATTGGAGAGTTAAGTAGTTGAAAGCATGAGTGGTATAGTTGACATATTCTGTCAGGCCCGTGATATTCCTACTGTCATGTTCCTCAGGTGTAGCAGCTGCCACAGCTCTGTATGATTGTACAAGTAACGATGTACTTATTCATATGGACATCTCTGATATACCCATCTTGCCATACCAGGTTCCCCTCAGTGTTGGCCCCCCTGCGACTGAGTGTGAGAGACTTTTCTACTGAACTCAACCTGCTGGTCAAGACATTCAGGTGAGCTGATCCTTTAAATGGCTTTTACTTATAAGGGGACAACCTTGTCTTCTTCAAATCTAGGGCTGTCTCCATCTTTAGTTTTTTTCTGTCTCATTGCTTGGCTTACCATGGTGCTAATCATTCAGTCATTTTAAGCATAGGAAAAAAATTCATAAATTTTTTGTCACAAAGTTCAGATTTTTGACAGATGGTGTAATCACTTTGTTCGCTCCGGGACAGAGGCTGTAGACAGCCTTACTGAAATGCTTCTTCCGTGTTGATGAATCCACATCTAGCTATCATTATAAGTTTCACGGTGAAGCCCGCGGGCTGTGTGTAAAATGACCATGGTTGCTTGGAGTCTATATATTAACTGCAATACTAAAACAGATCTCTAGGGGGCACCTGTGGTGCATGTAACCTGTGTACATGTCCTCTTCAGGTTGACCAGTGACAACATCGTCTTCAGACCTGCTGAGTTGAAGCTTCTGGCTGTTGTACTAATCCACATGTAAGTCTCAATATTCTTATACAGTTTCTACCCTAAGGTCTTGCTTTCTTCACCCAAAGTTCTAAATGGATTCCCATGATTTTTTTTATTGCAGTTGAACCATGACTCTTGGAATAATAAAGTATAGTTTAAGAAAGAACTGCATATTTTTCCAATGATTCTTTGAAATTTAAAAAAAAATTGTACTGAACCACCCCAAACAATCTCTTTTCAAACTGATTATTGCAAGAAGTAAGAGAATTAAAGAGTTGCCTAAGGGGTGGTTTGCTTTTAGTGAAGTTGCATAGTACCAATTACTTTCACACCTTGTAGTATTGACTTTACCTGAGTTAGCAACAAATGGCAACTGCTCCACAATTGCAATTTAGCCATTGCAATTTAGCTCTGGCTATTGCAAGCTCCTTGGAATTCAGCCCCTGGCTCCAAAGAGAGAGTAGTCAACCCGGCCAACAATAAGTTATAAACTGAATATTTCTATTCCCCCAGCTTGGCCACTAAGGTTCAGGTGATCATGCAGAGTCTGTACTGTCCTGAGACTGCTCAGTTCCTGACGTCTCTCCTGCGCCCATGGAGACTGGACTTACAGGACCTGGACGCACTAGTGTCTGTCATGAGACTGGGATGAGCTATATTACTCTACTGTAATACAGTAGTATATCAATTACTCTACTTTAGGCAGGGGAGATTTATACTGCAAGGCCTGTACTGTTCAATGTCAATACTTTAATGTAGTATCCGGATTTACATTTGTTCATATTGCATAAAATCTACTGTCCAACCTACAATCTTATTTGAGCAATTCACAGTTGAAACTGATCGTGAGTTTTGGTACCTTTAGTACCAGTCATTACCAGTCCACTTATCTGTTATCATGATGAAAAATGCTGTGCACAATTCTGGAAAGTATTACAAACACATAGTGATGGCATTGTAAACCATGTGTTTATTGAAATATAAGTAAAATAATAAAATAGTGTTATCTTTTTGCTCCATCACAGTTGTGTCTCATTACATAAATATAATGTATATAAATGTATTAGCCTAGGTGAACATTGACTTCTAAGTACACAAAAAATAAGGACATTTCCTACCACTACTTGCAAAATGCAGGTAAAAGAATCTTTCCTATATGTATATCTGACCAACACCAATGGCATGTTACATTGGATCTACATGTATTTGGAATTGTTCTCAGAAATGCAAAATTCCAAATCAGCTGCTCTTGCCAAGAAATGTCCAGCCAATTCCCAAGATAGAAACACTGATGCTCGTCCTGAAATCAGAAGGGCACAACATTAGTTAGAAAAGGTCTACCTTTCAATACCAATGTTAAATTGCAAGAATCATTGTAGTACACGTAATATTTGCAAGCAAATACATAGTGTTTACCTTTACATGGCATACATAGTGTTTAGCTTTACATAGGCTATCAACTGCTCTAACTGACTTGTAGTTCCTACTTAAATTAACACATTCATATATTTGGTGACCAGCCCCTCCAGCTTTGTCCTGCCACTTGCTACATAATGTAATCAAACATCACAGGGTGTCTGAAACACCTGTAACCATGGTGACAGCTGTCTCGTTCAAATAATTTCAATTGGAATTGAAGAGGGATGAGGAATGATCAATTGTAGCAAAAACAAAATGTTTCCCTTCTGTGAGGGGTAAACATAAAAGTGAAAATATGAACAGCCTGTCTCACCACAGTAAAACCTGCACAGCTCTGGAGTGTTTCCACATGTTGTAGTACGTCACATGGATGAGTTTGTGGGATCTGTAAGCTCGGAGGATGTCCTTGGCACTGTACGAAACATGATAAGAAAGCTTACTTTTTTTTTATCAATCCAAATATGATGAGTGTCATAGACATAATAACATTGTTTAAATGTCATATTCTATGATCACAAGTACTGAGGTAAAACTCAAAGAGGCTTTCTGGGTAAGAAAGTGTACACAAGTCACTCTACAGCCCATTCAGGCCCTGATACAGGTATCTGAGGAGCAACCATTGAAAAGAACCCTACAAGGAGAATATTGAGTTTGAAAATTGTCAATGCGAATAGTGCCTTCAGCACCAAGGACAGGCATCACATGTCTCTAATCCTGACCAATTTTCTGTGAAGACTTGTCATGTGCAACATACATTAAGATGTGGTTTCCTAATTTCATATTGCACCATACTACTAGTATTGTAAACCTTGAAGTGTACTACAAAACGGTTTCAACTGCAGACAAAACCTGAAGTCCTACTCTCCTCTTCTGCCACAAAATTAACTTGCAGTAAAAATTGATTGATTTATAGTACCATACACCAACGGTGACAACGTGTGTTTGATAAATTTGGGGGGGGGGGGATGGGGATGGGCTCTCAAGTGTTGACATGACATATAGTGTGAAATCAGATACCTAGAGTTGCCATGTAATTTGACACCTACCAGTAGAAGCTGTGTGCTGCCACCAGAAAGTGGGTCCCGTCGAGAGGACGGATGTCTACAGACCCGTATGGGGAGAACAGCTCTGCTATCTGTCAATGGGATAGAAGACACAATAGAGGAGGAACAATGAACACCCAAGGCCACCCAAAACACACTGAAGGATTGTGTTGTATATAAAGAAAGCTTTTATGTGGCTACATTATGTGGCATACACGTGGCAAATGTGTCTAATATAGTATGCGTTTTGGTGGTCCTGTAAGTAATGATTCCCTTTAACACTACCCACCCACATAGACCCGATTTTATTAGTTGTGTTCTTGAGCAGTTTGGCTATGAGTGATATTCAGTGCATAACTACAATGTAAATGCATATTTGATGGGCCAGTAAGAAAACAATTTTAAAGGCCTACATGTATATCAATTTGCATTACATACATGTGTGCCATCCAACAATTCCTTGTCCTACCTGTGCTGAGTTGATAGTTGCAGCCCTGCTCGGTGCCAGGGTGACATACAGCCACTGTGGTCTCCTGGATACAGGGTCCTCTCCTACCAGGCACTGAAGTTCAAAACAGTTATTATAATAACCAGTGTGGCAAACTGCACAGTAAATTTAATAACTTATGACACATACATGTATAATAAAATGTGAAAACACCATGTGATGAACAAATACACGCAATTCTTGTGAACAATAGAGAAAAAGGAAATTTAAGGGCTTACTGGAAGACTTTTGACAAGAAAGTACACAGGACTTTTCTTTAAATAAACTCCACACTTTCAGATAAGCAATAGATTCTATACATCTTGACAATGTTTTTGATGACTGTGAAGTACAATGTACTACAAAAGGTTCTATCAAGCCCTTGAATACATGGAAATTGTAGTTTTTCAGAAAGATTGAGTGAGTAAGAACTACAGGTTTTTCATGAAGAACTACATTCATATATAAGCACTACCAGTAAAGATGTCAAAGTAGACTTACTATATGATCGATGCTTGCCCGAATGATGTTAACCTTGTCCTGAAACCTCCTCATGACCTCCAGGTACCTTCTGAACCTGGGGGGAACAGGCTGCTGTGCACTGGGGAGAAGATGAGTAGGATAACAAATGTCACTAACCTCTAAACATCACAAAATGGAGCTTAACAACAGCATGTGAAGGTACAAGCAACATTCAGTACTTCCAGCGCTGATAGCTCATACAAAAACAAATGTACATGTCATTCCCTAATGGAGAATCAGATCCGAGTTTTGGTGGGATTAGTCAAGTAAAACTAGTCTAAACTTTTCAAGAAATACTGGCACAAAGCCCTACCTGATCCCCTGCATAGTTTGGAGATGGGACATCCGGATAAACACTGAAGGACAGGAAATAAAATGAAAGTAGCTATATATATATCAATAAAACTGCTGAATAATTAGAATTTTAACAACTTTTCCATTGTTTTTCCATTAAGCATATGGACACTGAATGTCAGTCACGAAGAAAAATTACTTAAAATATACTTAATACAAAAGACTGCACATATGAGGTTATCAGTCCAGATCACTCACCATATCCTGCCATGTACGAGTCATAGCCTGCCTCGTGGGGGTGGCTCTCATTGGCTGAAGGGGGGGAGAAATATATCATCATTAAACATATCGCCATTATGAACAAAAACTATGTGTTTTTGTCCCACTTTGTGTATTCCACACTGCCCACATTTTCTATATACTCCATCAATGTTTTATAACCTATGAATACATTAATAATTGCTGGTAAAGTATGAAATACAATTATGACAAAAAGTCCTTACTGTATCTGTCACACTCTGCTGCAGGGACTACAGCCGGGGAGTGGAGCACCATGAACCGGCCTTTGTGGCTACAATGGAAAAGATAAAAAATTGAATAATTATTAAGAAAACAGTGAACAGTGACTTGTGGTACTGTTACTATATATATACTCCTTATCATCTGGAGATTTTGTTGAAAAACAGAAGCGGATAAACATAAGAGAGGCTGAGTTGCCATAATTGAACCAAAAGAAAATTTCAACAATAACCAAGCGCTGGTAAATGATAACACTATTAGCATAGACAGCTATACCTGTTGAGAGCATCATAGAGTTCCTGCAGGATGGAAGACTGCAGAACACCAAACTCAGCAAGAGGCTAGGGAAGGGTAGGGAGGAGGGGACACAGTAAGCAAGGAAGGCAGGGTCTTACAGAGTATTGCAGGTAACTATGCAAAGTAGGTGAACATAAAAAAGGGAATCCAAAACAGATCTAAAGATGACTACAATTACATGTATCATATAATAGATCAAGTAGGGCTACCAGCCATGGGACTGAATCAGGGCTCTAGCCAGCTCGAAATTTTTCCAGGAGTTAGAGGGACTGAACTGAGACCTTGAAAAACAGGTTTTTAATGAGATTATTGTATGTGAAAGGGCGCCGACAAACATTGTCAACAATAATAACAATAGCAAAACAAACAGTGTGTGACTTTTACGGCCGTGGACGGCGTCCCCAAGCCGCCTGTAGCTTTCACCAAGGATTTTTGTCCGTCAAGGTTGACGGATGCTTTAAAACTTTTCCAGCACACACAGCAAATTTCCGTCAATTGACGGAAAAACGGACGCTGGCTAGAGCCCTGGACTGGATCAGTGAGTGAGAGAGAGTAAATATATCTTTTTTTTAATCTAAAATGCAAAGATAAAAAATGGTGGAACAGTTTCAACTAAAGCAACAATTTTGCAGTAAAGGACTACTGTGGATTGACAAACAAGCCTAGTAAGTTGCATGGATGGGAAAGAGACAGCATGCTTTTTTTAAGAAGTGCAAAGCAGACAGTTATTTCTTAAGATAGAGCAGTAAGACATTGTACCTTCTTCAGCTCTGCTGCGATGTGTTTTGTATCATATATACAGGGGAACAGCAGGTGGATGTCTCTCTTAAACTGAGCATATTTCTCTAAGAAAAGATAAATTCATCATGGTATGTTTTGTGAAAAAAATTGGCCTAACAAACAATATACAAAATCATAAGCATATTGTGGTAAGAACGTATTGGAAATAGATTCGTCATGCCATGTACAAAATGTACTTCCTCTAGCTTGCAGTTGTATCTTCAGAATGAATGGTATTCAGCACCAAGGACAGGCTACTAAGCCGCATACATGCATATTATGTCCTGACTCAAATGATTAGTCTAGTACTGTTGATGTGTGGAAAAAATTCCACGAGACATTTGATGATGAATAAAGATTTTTATCCGCACAAATTTTAATCTACATATGTTGATGGAAGTGCTGCCCCTACGGCCGGTGAGGCTATGGGACCGGTGAGGTGAGGTGAGGTGATAACATTCTCCAAATCTGAGGGAAATACGGTTTTCCTGAAAGAAGTTGAAGCCAGAAAACATGTGACTGTGAGTACTATCAGTGCTGTCTTATAATTACCTGGCAGAGGTTTGTACATCTTGCCATACAGTAACATGAGGTCCATCAGCATGTTGTGTCCTACAACAGGTTTCCTGGTCTGGGTCAGGGTTCTGAACACATGGCTGAACCCCAACATGTACTCCAGGGCTCTGCAAAGTAATCAATGTTTTGATGATAACTTGATGCACAATAAATAATGTACTCCATTCCCATAAACATCTCATTGTTGAGGGGTTGCAGGCAATCCATGGTTTTCCTATGTAGCCTGGATGCCAGCCATGTTAGATTTAGTTACCCGCCTTATTATACTGTATATACCACATGTAGATGTGGCCACAAGTATTGGATACTACCTTGTAGAGAAAGTATGGTCGGATATCATACAAAACAAGACAGAACATTAACTTGAATAATATACATACATACGTTTGTGAAGATTAGACATCCAGGTATCGTTAAAATTGAAGAAGATTCACTCAATACATGTACTTCTGGATCCACCTTTCTTCCTCAGTGAAATGAAAATGATGTTTGTGTATTTCATTTCACTGAGGAAGAAAGGTGGATGCCTTTCGAAACGTCTATTAAAATTTTTAAGTATCCAGAAGTATTGAGTGAATCTTCTTCAATAATATACATACATGTACATGTTTTACAGAAATAAGAGAGGTAAAGCATTTAATTTTCCTGTTTATGTTCCCACACTATCCTCACCTGTCTGCTAGATCATCCCTCTCTTCCTCCTCTTTTCTTTTCTCCTCACTTACTTTCCTCACAGCTAGCTGAGAAATAAGACATTTATAACTCATGTATAGTAGCGTGCAAGGCGTATAGGTCAAAACTGACATTGCCAACTATTGCTGCTGACAAATGAGACATGTAATATTCACAATCAAGGTTCTGATATAAAATGCATTAAGCAGACAGTAAGCATGCCAGAAAGGTTGACTGTAGGAACATACCTGTGAATTTGCTGTATCATATGTCCAGACCTCTGGGAAGCGTGTCCTCAGAGCTCGATGGATCAGGAACCTCGAAGGGCCTGCAGAGATGACCAGAAGGGTTTGTTGAAAGGATTTATAGTACTATCTCATTGGCCTCCATCTGTCTAAAGAGACGATGGTACTATCTTAATCTATTACATTTTCTATCTAGCTATCATATGGTACTATCTAGCTACTACATTTTCTTAATATATTCTTTGTATATAGTCTGTGTATAGATAGTTGTACATTTACATATAAGAATTGCTTGAAACTTATTTAATCATGTCAGACAGTCACACCAAGTGTATTTTAAGTACCTTTTGGTACAGGAATGTTCAGCTCAGTGTCTTAACCATTGCTGAGCCACTGGGACACTTCAGAGCAGCATGACTGGACCTGGTCCTGCTGACTGCCACTGGGAGTAAACAATAAAATAAAAAATAAACAAAAACAGTGGGTCAACTTAAAACTGCATCTATTCTTGCTGAATACTGCCAGCAAACAATGAAACAATTGGTCACAACTTACATGTGTACATAACAGGTAACGAGACAAAACCTATCAGAAACTGAGAAAGTGGCTTAGTGTTAATACTTTACTCCTATTGCAAAATGACAAATACATTCAACATCTACATCATTCTATACAATAACTGTCATCAGCATATCATTACAAAAATCAAGCAAATACATGTACCTGTTTTAAGAAAGATTTTCACAAACATTGCCAATAAAATATTGAATTGAGACTGCTATCTTACAAATGTATATCACATATTAAAGGAATCATGACGTACAGACTACCAATACATAAAAAAATTGACCAAATTTCCTGCACTTTTTCTAAGACAGCACATTATACAAGTAACGTTAGTTCACCTTTATTCGTAGAGTAACCTTTATCCGTTGTATATAAATATAGGGTACTTGGGAATCGTAAAGTCGATGGAAGGTACTTTCACATTGCAATGTTTTGAACATGTTGACATTTGAAACCCACGTCGTTGACCGGAAATCTCTAAATACCAATTTTGTTAAAACAACGAATCTAGGTTACCCCGCAGATTAAGGTGAACTAGCGTTAACCTCCTCACCCTGCTGTAGGCCAGCTTGTCTGCTCCAGGTGTTTCCTCAGGTGTTTCTCCTGGTCCTGATCCAGGTAAGGCACACCTTCATATACAAACTGGAGAACAAAAAACATTTTCAGTAAACGTCCTAACTTTAAATTTTAATGCATCTAACAGTAAGGCAAATTAGTTCCTATATTGACGCCTGACTAGAGAAATATTTGTTTTTTTAAAACTTAAACCGATATTAAATTACTGGTCTTTTAAATAAAAACTTACCTGGAAAACAGTCAAGAGTAGAAATGAAAATAAGCCCAAATGTTACAAACCTTGTTGAAGTCAAAGTTGTGATCACAGAGAAACTCAAAACTGGAGGCCTGGAGGGACAAAAATAGCAACCTTGATCAATCCCCACACTGAATCATAGTCATCAACAAAAGTCTCAAACATAGTCTCAAAATCACAATATATCTTTGTGCAAACCAATAATAAAGTAAAAAAGACAAACAGCAAACGCACCCA
>NC_049986.1:20760683-20762010 GCF_000003815.2 Branchiostoma floridae | reverse complement strand
ACACAAACAAACAAGCAAAAAACAAATTCGATTCTTCTAGATCAAAAGTATATTGAGTGTCATCAAAAGAAGTGAGGTTATAAGAGAAGAAAAGCATTGAAGATGAGCTGGTGTAAACCTACTACATGTAACTTATCATCTGATCAAAAGAAGAGTGAATCACCTGTTATACTTCATATCTTTCTTGAATACAGACACACCTGCAATTATAAGAATTTGATTGATGAAGGTTAGACATCCAGAGATTGTGATACACCCAATAGCACTTACTACTGAAGCAACTGGATATAGTTTGGAAACGGTGAGTGACCCTGAGCAGATCTGTTGATGAGCTGATTCACAAAACAAACTTTCTGGCAAAACGTAATTTCAACACAGATCATAGATGAAACTGAACCTAACTTTAGTAGTTATTTTTCACTTTGGCAATGTGACAAGGATCCACTTCTTTGCATATCAGGGTGATGGTATAAAACATGCTCTTAAAGTTAAACAGATCTGAAGAATCACTGAAAAAGTAGTGTATGCTTCCATTTTGACCGTTTCCAAAATCATATCCAGTTGCTTGAGTACCTACATGTATATATAGTTTGGCGATAAAACCTAATCACTACAATGACCATTGTGTATATCATGACTGAGAAACTTTCAGTCTTCATTCCAGGGACCAAGATGGGAATTCGGATTGGTGAAGAAGAAAAGATAGGCATTGACAAAAACAAACTCAAACAGAATGTGATCTCCGTACCGACTTGACAGATGATAAAACTGCCGACTGTTTGTCTGAGTTTCCTGTACCGCTCCTGGGGTGTGTCAAACAGGCTGGGAGGGGTGCAAAATGATTAGATCAAATTATTTTAGAAACAAGTAACTTAAAAAAAAAGAATTTGTAGCAAAAAGTAATGGTAAATTTCAAGACAGAGCATACATGTATGAAATTCAACCAAACTTAAGTATTTAAAAGTTTTTCGTCAGTTGGGCGGAGTAATAACTTATGGCATATTTCCCATCAACATGCACTTTGAATTGAAATGTTTAATACTATAATAATAGTTAGATATTTACAATCTGATGTTTCTCAAGAAATGGGTTACACCATATCAGAGTTCTCACCTTGGTTGACAGGCCTCCGATAAACACAGTCCTGTGAACTCTGTGTCAATGGCTGGGTTAGGGAACATTTAAAATGATATCAATTAATTATTGTAGTAATTTGCATAATCTGTGTAGTCAAATAAAAGCTGTTTCTATTATCAGAAACTTCGTCGGATTCAAACTTGATGAATTTCCTCTAAGTTTTAAATTGGGTAGCTACTGTCTTCTTTCT
>NC_049986.1:20754348-20760583 GCF_000003815.2 Branchiostoma floridae | reverse complement strand
TCGAAGAAAACTCAGATCCACAAACGAATCACTGACTCACCAACAAAGTCGCAGTCCTGAATTTTCTGCTTGATATCAGGTAAAAGCTGCAGAAATTCATCTCTTTTCACATCGCACATTTTCACAAGTTTGGGAATCGCGCCTTTTTGTAACCTCTCACCTTTCACCTCTGACCTCCCAAGTTTCCAAATCCATTTTCTTACGCTACATCTGATTGGTCACAATTTCAACCATTATCCAATCAGAGTTGAGATAAGATTTTGCATAGAGATAACCTGGAGATTCCAGCGTTGGAAAATGGCGGCGGCTCCAAACGAGGAAGACTCGAGTTGTTGTTCTAGTTTACCCACAAAAACATGACATAAGTTGCGCGGAAAAGTATTTTTGTAAGCGGAGATGTTTGTGAGAGTTTGTGGCGTGTTGTTGTTGTTGTTTAGACTGCAGTGTTGTGTGTGGGCGCAGACTGGACTACCGGAACAGATCAACCGTAAGTTGCCCCCTCCCTCAAGCGAATCCTTGTTTTGCGAAAACTAAAATATATTTTGTACCGTATATGTAGTATCTTTCACGGCTTTCTTCTCAGTTTGAAAGACGCCTATATTGCTGTAGTCTTTTTTGCGTAGCAATGTTAGTGTCTTTATGTGAAATACTACACATGATATGCCTGAACCAAGGAGGTTTTTAACTTGAACTTAAAAATGTTTTGAGAAAAATACTTCATCTTTTTTAACAACAACAACAACAACATCTTTTTGTGAAAAAAAAAAAAAATACTTCTAAAGTTGTATGTACTGATGATTGTTTACCGTTTCAGGAGGCCTGGTGAATGTAGGAGTTCCAGGGCAAGATGGCAGCAACGTTGTCTTCATCTCGGAACACGAGACCAGCGGTGGGATTCCCGTGTTCCTGACGCTCGCACAGGCTGGGAACGCTACTCAGGATGTGAGTTACCATGTTAGGATTGGCGAAAGCCTCAGTTTTTTTTAACACCAAACTAGAGATAGAATAGCCTGAGTATCAGCCAGGTTACTAAGTAGTAGTTTACTGGGGCTCCTAATGGTGTACCATACTCATCAACCAGTCTGAGAACGATGGGACAGTGGCCTGACTGTTCTGCATATGAAACATTGTGAGGAGTGGACTGGAGGTAGAATACCATAGAATGGATTCATGACGAGACTACCATATCTACCAGCACAGCGTGATTTTGTGGTGATGTATTTTAAAAGTATTTTCCATGTTTAGGTGACAGTGATCTGTAGTCTACAGTCTAACCAGCCTGGCGACTCACAGGTGACATTTGACAACATCACCATCACAGCTGGGGGGACTGACACCGGAACTGTCACATTCAGGTAATGATTTATGCTGCAAAAAACACAGGAGAATACATACATCTACTGCAATGCTCTGTGTCCTATAGAAGTCTCTGATAACTTAGTCGTGTAACTATTGTTTCTGTTATCCTGACATTGAGATATTTGTCTCTATACAGCTAGAAAAAAATACTTTATAATTTTATATACTAGTGCTGGGGTGGTGTATGGCTTATTACTGATAGTATTGGTTCAAGAGGGGCCAATTTCACATAGATAAAATGTAGTCACTGTGGAAGAACTTGTGTATACAGTAAGTGTCCTAAATCAAAGCTGTGTTAAGATGTGTTAAGGTGTAATAACAAAGCTTTGTTGATGGATTGTTCTGAGACACTGTATGAATGTTTATCATATATTTCCCCAGTGTTGTATCAGCAGGACGTCAGGTAGTAGTGGAGTGTGTAGGGAGAAGTGCAGCATTACTGATAGATTGTTGTGAGACACTATTGAATGTATATCCTGTATCTCCCCAGTGTTATATCAGCAGGACGTCAGGTAGAAGTGGAGTGTGTAGGGAGAAGTGCAGCACCAGGAACAGAAACCAACACCACAGAGTTCCTGCCACAGACTTCAGCTGGGGTCACTGGGTAATGGTCACACTTATAACTAGTACCTCAGACCTTGAAATGTAACAGCAGGGATTAACACATTGTATACTTCACAGAACAAAGATGAGAGTGCTGAAAAATATAAATCAATTAATAACATGCAATGTGGTTACTAGGTGGAAGAGTACAGGCTGCATATTTGCAAGTAAACAGATGAAATAATGTCCTGAACAGCTGTAGCCAACAGCTCAAATTTAGGACTATAGGAGGGATTGCTCTAAAAATTCATGATCTTTTTTTCTCTACGTATAATAATAATTTACTCTTCCTGTCTGAACATTGAAAAACATTTCCATTAACAACCCCCCTTGTTTCTTCCCAGCCTGTTACAGGTGAGAAAAGGTCCAGTAGCAGGGTTCTGTTCCAGTCTGGTCCTGGTGCCTAACAGAGCTGGCATCACACAGGGGACTGTACGGGTGGAACTCAGGTAAGACTTTAGTCTACTGACTTTAATGTAGAACATTTTCAGTGGTTAAACTAGTAGTCAGAGTTAGTTTTCACTGCTTTTGAAAGATGCAGTTAATTCAGGTAAAATGAATATTAAATGAAAACATTGACAGGCATGTGTACTGAAGTTCTTGTCCTTTGTTGCAGTGAAGCAGTGGTGGATAATGCCGTAACAGTGACTTGCACTAGTGTGGATGCAACAGCCGGTGAGTAACATTGTTTATTCGTGTACATGTACATTGTATATCTGACAATACTCATGATTATGGAAGTATGAAATTTCTATACCTTAAGCCTAAGTGTGAACATTTAGCTTTATCATTTTAGAGAACTGCTTCTTTACCATACACCATATACATGTACTTAAGCAGACTTCTGTTTCATATGCTGACTGATTCATACAACGTGGTCAATACATTTGCATCTTTCTCCAGGTTCCATCCAGCTGATCTTTAACCCCCTGACCCTGCAAGTGAACAGTACAGCCGGAGATGTGACCTACTCCTTCACCAACCCCACCGGCTCCCCTGTGTCTGCAAGCTGTACGGCACAGTCTGGGGGTGGGGGGAACCAGTATCTTACTGCCACATCCACAGGTTAGTGTAGTAGTGGTACATGGACAGGACAATAGTGTTACAGCAATAGTAACAGAGCAGTTTAGGCTTGTCTGTGTCTGCTTCCTGTACAGCACAATCTGCCTTTGACAGTAGCAAGTAATCATAGTTTCATACTTGTACGGTTACACCAAAGTACAGCGCTTCTTCTTCAGTCATAATACATGTAGTAAACTGTATTTTTCCATCTTCAATTCTACTAATCTATTTTCTGCTAGTATAGCTGTTAAGTTACTTTATTGATAAATAAACAGAACAACTGAAGCCTTATGAACGAATCAAATTTTTTTCGGGAGGGGTGGCCTTTGAGGAACTTTTCTGTCTGGATTGTTGCAATATTGGGAGCCTTTCATTGAAAAATACAATGTTGTATAGCACTTAGTATACATATTTTAAGTTGGAAGTTGGAATCTGTGTATCTCATCAGGTGATGCGTCCACCTTTGCGCTGGACGAGGGTTCAGTACAGTTTGTCCCCGACACGACCAAAACCACGGCGCAGAGCGTGTCAGCCTTCCTGGTTCTGGACGCAGCCGTGCAGGCGGACACGGTTACGTTCACCTGCGCCCTGAGGGAGGTGGGGGACTCAGACGAGGCTCAGGCGCTCGCTGCAGACCCCACGTGTGTGCCTGTGTCCAACCTGGTACCTACAGCTGCTGCAGGTTGGTACACTCAGGTCTACATATTCTGATGTAGCTATAGTGACTATTCTTGTTTGAAAATTTTCAAACAGCTTGGTAGACAGCCGGGGGTGGGGGGGGGGGGTGGGGGGGAGCAAGTCCCTATAGTTTTATAGTTATAGTTTTAGAGGAGCAAGTCCCTATAGTTTTATAGTTATAGTTTTCAGTGTTGGAAGTAGTTTTCTATTACATTAATAAATGTACAACAAGGGACAAGAAACATCTACAAGACATAGCTCCAGTACGAGATGCTGTTCTGCTATATTGCATGTTCACATGTACACTAATCTCATCCTATCCTTTCCTAACCCAAATGGCTTCCCATGTGGCATCTTTAGGGACTGCGCCACCCCAGCTGACCAGCGCAGGATCGACTGCTCCAAACCTTACTCCTGCCAGTCCTGCTTCAACACTTACTACTGCCCCTATCTCTGCACAGACCCAGGGTATATAAGGATGAGTACAGCCTCCCTGCTTAGATGTAGAACTCTTCTCTCACTATACTCAGGCCACCTTAGCCAATTTCATTCTTCTTTATTCAAGTTGTAACAAAACAATACACTGTGGGCACTAGGCTGCAAGGCTGGTATCGTGTATAATTTCATTCTTGATGGATGACATTCAAAATGTCTTTTTTTTTCCAGCTAAATTGTGTTTTTCAATTTCTGTACTTTCAAGTTGTACCCCTGACCTACATCAAAGCAATAAAGATTGTTTGATTTGATTAAAGAAGTACATGTTTCTGCAGAATATTATCTTTCTAGTTCCACACCACATGAAAAAAAATATGACTTTTCCAAATTGAAAGCTTGATCATTAAATCATTATGAAGTTTGCTACAGGTGGCCTTATCTTTTTTTCAGCACAGTCTTGGAGCACATGGCACTTTTTCTTCTCTCTTGCACCTGCAAATGCCCTATCCTATCTCTGATATATGGTACAAAGTATCAATGATTATTTATTTGTATCTTTAGAACATAACTTTTATATTCAGCTGTTGCACAGAAAGATGCGTTCACTTCAAGAATGATGGATTCAACTTGTGACATTTAGACCAAACCAGTTGATCTTGTTGGTTCTCAGTGTAATCTATGTATTAATGTTTTGTTGGAATGTCTTTTTCTCAGCTTTTTCCAATGATCAATTTTCCAACATTAAACAGGAACAACCAATGCTTCTTCCACTTCTGCAGCAACTTTGCCCCCCTCCCCCAATACGACAGTTACCACCATGGGTAGGAACTGGTGTTGTGTGGTGTGTGCCCTGTACACCAATGTGTGGCCATCTGCACAAATTACACCAAATATTGTAGTAGATTCACAATCATCTTTCCTACTCAACCTGTTGATTATTCTTTCCTTTCCTCTCTTTCTTCTTAGTGGCCACTCAAGCCTTTTGCAATGTTAACTTTTACATCAATATTGTCCTTAAATGCACTGTTTCAAGACTTTCACTATTCACTTCTAGCCTTCTCCCTACTACCTTAGCTGCAGCCAACATAGATTTGGTGCGAAACAGCTACTTCAGTAGGGAAAAGTTGAAATCAACTATCTGTACTTGTACATTTACTCTTCACTGTACAACTCAAGCCTCATTCTCTTGAGTTAGTAGATGTCAATGTCTCATGTTGTGCAGTGCATTTTTGTGGGCACATTGTATGTTGTTGTTAGGCTATGCAAGTGCACAATCATGTATATTGTATCAAACAAATTGTTAGCATACCACCAGTAACTGTTGATACATGTATATAGTGTACACAATGTCAGGTCATACCAAAGACTGCTTTCTCTGGCAAGACTCAGCCCTTTGGAGCTGAACACGCACCACTACTAGTGGGATCGTCCCCTGCTGTAGTGGCCATGTGTGGCCCAAGGGTTATAGAAACAGAGATGGGCACGGCCCCAATGTAAAGGCATTGGAAGGATTTAACTTTTTTCCATGTATTTCCCCAGTGACCCCCACCACAGTCCCAGACTCCCCCCTGACCAACCTGTCCATAGCAGGGAACTGGCAGCTGGGCGCAGTGGAGCTCGTTTTTGGGGTGAGGATTCTTTTTTTCATGTTTGAAGTCTTAAATTACTGCGTAAATGTGTGCTGTTTTTATTACATCTTATTTCTCATAGAATGAGACCATGACTATTTTTGCCAATCTATATTTGTAAAGATACGGGTCAGTGCATCAGAAATTCAGCTGACACGGTTGATTTTAAAGAAGTTAAAATGTGGAAATAGCTATTTCTTTCTGTCATGTAATTCAGACCATTAGCAAGTTATGACACTATCTCATTGCTAGCATTATTATTATTATTGAAAGTACTTGTGAACATCCTGTTTTTTGAATATCTGTTAAATCTATGTTGATATTTCTTCAGACCAGTGACATCTTCAAGCCGTTGGACGTGTGGCTGTTATCCCAGACCTACACCAGTCCTGTACAGGAGCTGCTGCTAGTGACCTGTTGTGCCCCACAGGCCAGTAACACTGACCCTAAATACAGGGGCAGGTCTGCTG
>NC_049986.1:20729619-20753462 GCF_000003815.2 Branchiostoma floridae | reverse complement strand
GGGCCTTCTGATTGGTCCGCGGCGCCTGGCTATATGATAATATATATTAATATATTTTAGTGTGCTATGGTTCTCAGGCCACCAACACTTAAGTGTACCTTAAACAGAAAGGTCTGCTGCCATTGTCATCTCTTCTTGTGTCACAAAAAGGCAGAGAAAGACCATTATTGCTGCCTACATGTGTATAGTGTATTAAAGTTGTAAACCTAAGATTACATTTTACAATATACAATCATGTAGATATCACGTGTGTGCATATGTATGGTCGTACAACACTGACACAATGTATCAATTCTAATGCTACAATGTATCTGCTAAATGTGTTATTTCATTTCAAAACCAACTCAACTAAGAATTACATTCATTTTGTTACTTCCTAACTTGAGTTATAGTGGTATGCATAAAGACATCGTTGAAAGAAAATAGAGAAATTTAGGTAATGAAAATTCTTTCTTTTACATGTTCTTCCTTGCAGTTGTTGGCACCCCCCTTGTAGAGAGAGTGATCCCCAACCCAGCGTATGTGGAGGTTGGGCTGTGTCCATGTGATATGTCAATAATGTTGTACATGTGCGGCTCTCTCCACAGTTGCTGGCACCCCCCTTGTAGAGAGAGTTATTCCCAACCCAGCATATGTGGAGGTTGGGCCGTGTCCATGTGACCTGAGGGAGAACCAGTGTGATACAGAGTGCTGCTGTGATACTGTAAGTTTGCTTACATCACATGCATGTATTATAGGGGCTGGCGATGCTTTAAAAAGTGCAAAAAATTGTTTTGAAACCCTCTAGCTGACCAAATTTCAAGTTTGCTTGTTTAACCAGTGGTGTACATTTACTTAGCAGGGTTTTCTTTAGGCTCCAAATCTCTGTCTCAGACAGAACTTTGCTTGTAGGGGTGGACAAAAATTTCACCCTCTACATCAAAAATGTCTGAACATGAGATCAATGTATTTTCATAGGCTTTAACAACGAAAATCAACTCCAGGGACGGATAAAGATTTTAAGCTGGCAACAGCCCCATGTACCCTGACCTACATCTCCTTGTATTTCCAGGACTGCACACAAGATGATCTGGACATCTTCACCAGCTGCACACAGGGAGAGTTCGGCGGGAACCACGTCAGGGAGCTGGCCCAGTACTGCAGCTACAGCGGTGGACCTCAGGAAGACTGGGACAGGCTGTTGTGTGTGGAGCAGGACAACAGTCCATATCTGGGGCTATACTACAACAACCCCTCCGCTATAAGGACTGAGACAGCCTTTAGGACCACCTATGAAGCAAACGCTCCACCGTACTCCTACGACGAGACTGAAAGAAGAGAAACTGTAGAGACAGACTCTTCCCTAGCGTACAGATATGGCCTTGCTACACAAGTCCTGTACACGGATGCGAATGGGGAAACTCAGCAAGGGTTTCTGTCATTCCCACAGCAGACGTTATCAGGACAGTGCCTGTACAGCGGCATTGTCAGGCACTTTGTGGATTCTAATGCGACTTGTTTGCAAATGCTAGACTCAAGTCTTTGTGCGGAAGGTTCGGTGTTAGATGCCAGGGAGTACCTTCTCCCCTCGCCTGCTACCCACCCCCCCTGCCCAACCCCCCCTCAAGTGCTCAGCCAGCATGGGGGGGTAGCCACTGTCCCCACTACTGTAGAGTACTACTGTCTCACAGATCCAAGCCTTTACGTACGGTCAACAATCACTGCTGACGACGTCTATACCTTCAACCAAACATCTCTGTTTGCAGACAATGTTGCAAGCACAATGCAGAGGTGTGCCTTTGATGATGGCTTCACCTTTCCCCCCACCCCCTCTCTAAACGCTACCACCGACACATGCAGCAATGTTGTGCTAGACGTAAGATACGTCATATCGTGGAGGGGGACTGAACTTACGGGCGTGGCGGCCTTTGTGGTTCTCGGTGACGTTGCCATGGAGACGGTTGCCCCCGACGACGGCGCCAACAGCTCCACAGTGTTGGCACAGAAGTTTGGGGTGGAGTTTTCGTACGACAGTCTGAACGCGACGGCTGTTGATGCGACGGAAGTTGTGGACCGCTCGGGAAATCCTGGTTACGATGTGGGGAAAGTGTTGCTGACTGGGACATTGTCGTTAACCAATGACAGTGTAGAGAACATGGGATCATCAGGGATACAGGTTTGTATCTATAATTGTCTACTATTTACCGGTGGAATGGTCAAGTTGGTAATGTGTTTACCTTGTAGTTATATCAAAGATTTTAGAAATGATACATGTTGCTTTCTCTGCTTAGCACTCAACATTTGGGAAAGAGCATGTTACATATGGAGTTAAACACACACACTCCCTTCTGTAATAACTTCATAAAGCTGAAACAGAGATAGAGACTTGTTTAAAGCTTTCCAGTGAGGTTGGCTTGGTAGCAATGAGATCCAACTATGTCTATGAAAATTTACGTCTTTACCACCTTAAGTCAGTTTAGATATTGTAGCTGTTTCTTGTTCTGACCTGATTTGACGGTAATTACTATCTGTCATGTCTGCAGGTTTGGAGCCCAGGGGCAGATGGACTGTGCACCTCTGCCAGTAGAGCTGCTGTAACGTTTGGGGAGGACACCATCTCTGGGTGTACAGTACGGCTGGCATGGGACAACTTCCAGGACTGTGCAGCTCTCAGGTAGTACATTTTCTTACTAGTAATACCAGTTGGCTGAAAGGCTTTCTTCTTGGCTGATATTAAGAAAGTTATAGAATTGACTCCTTCAGTTAGAAATTATTGACTTATATATTACATAATAACAACAGGTACATACTAGGCAAAATGCAAGTCATTCATGCAGATTACATTAAATTTTACAAGTTTTCTTAATCCCCTTTAGTTCTCGATATTCTACAATGTTTATCGAAGCTGTTTCTTAGTCTGTTTTTTCATGAAAAACTATTTAAACATCAACATATTTAGCAATTAAGTATCATCTCCAGTATGAAGAAAAAGTTGTTCTTACTTCATGTTGAAGCAGCTTAGCTGATCATGTTTTATTTTTTTCTAGATCTGAAGTCCGAGCCCAGCAGGAGAGCCTGGTGACAGCTGAGTTTGTCTCCAGAGGAGGAAACCCCAACTCAACTTTCATCACTGACTGGGTACCTGTCATCAAGTAAGGACAGGGGGATTTTCTTACATACATGTTGTTAGACAGCTATATCATTGCCAGTACCATGTACTATGTGTCCTTTAATAGCCTTTTATTCTATCTTGAGAAGAACTTTTCTTCTATATCAGCATTTTTTAGTGTTTCTCCTAAGAAACAGTTACTGATCATGAATTTTGCTGTGTTGTTACGTAAGGGTGGTTGTAATGTAGTCGTGCCAACTCAGCGCAACGTGACAAATCAAAACATACCATGTGGGTTTTGTGTGAGTGGAAGAAACTCCCACTGTGTATTTCTTCCGATTTGGGTCAACCTATATACCTGATAGATTATGATGTGTTACCTGAGTGTCTGTTTTGCAGTAATGACACAACCGACCCTACAGTGGCTCCTACAGCTTCAGGACTGGAGGCTGATGTTGTAGACCAGCTACAGGGGTTATGTCAGGACATCCCTGCGGCCGTGAACTTGGAGATCCTGTATGCTGATGTCGGCAAAGAGAATGAGTTTCTTATCCAGGAGGTGGTCGGTGCTAGGGTCAGGTACAGAGACTTATTTTTTGCTACATATTTTGTTATGACATTTTCTTATTTTATGCTCAAGTTGTTCATTTCAGTGTTTTGACATGTTCGGTTGGGCTGGTTAGTTGGCTTGTCTACTGCCTAGGGTATTACGACTGTGTTATAGGCTGGGGGCACTATTGTAGGGATCCAGGCAGTGATTACATTGCACCAGTCTACATAATACAATATACACACATGTACATGTTGTGGTGCAATGGCCGAATCCCTTGCAATGGCTGAGTCATAACAAAGACTTAAAAATGGTACATGCTGCTTTCTCTGCTTAGCATGCAGCATTCAGGAATGAATATGATAGTTGAACACACACCACTACCAGTGGACTGTCCCCCTGCTGTAGTGATTGCACAAAGTTGTGTGGCCCAGGGCTGCTGAAATGGAGATGGGGGCTGCACTATGCACCATCTTTTGTGGGAAGGACTTAAGCTGATTTAACATATACATGTGACACTTGACAGGAGACTCAGAGTGTAGAAAGATGCTGAGTGAAACTGACTGACTGACTGAATTGCACTAAAGCTCAATTAAAGTTAAATGCATTAACCTCTGATGATGTTACACCCGTTTTTGCATCTATAATTTTTCTCCAGTTTCTCCAGAACACTCTGGCAGCTGCAGTGTACGGGCGTGCTTGCCGCTGCGTGTTACGGAAACTCCTCAGTGTTGGTCGACCTCGGCAACACGTCCACGATAGATGACCTCATCACGGGCGTGGTGCAGTCCTTCTACGTCACCAGCTCTGTCACTTTCACCAAAGTACCCGCACAAACACCCACTCCTGTCAAGAAGTAAGTGGTGCTCATTCATTTTATTTATTTACTGAAAACAGGTTTTGACTTGATGGATTCTTTGTGAAAATGTGGTCTGATAATTCAGTCTTTTTTTTTTCAGCTTAAACTATGTGTATGTTATGTGAACAGCTGTTCTGATACATGTGTAGATTTGTGTAGATGTGTACATTTTAGAATCCACCCTACAAAGTCAAAATCAATTTCATGTGTGATTTGGTGATGGAAATGCATTAAGTTGTGTTAGGTCATGGTTATTTGACATGTTCATGCAATTTTTGATATTAGAAATGTTGCAGACTGAGAAATCAGTTTAGATCAGTGTGGCTCTCTGCAAAGTTTATTACTGTTATAAATCTTCATAGTGACGGCTATGTTATGGATGATATAATTGTTCTTTTGACAGAATTAAAATTGAGATGACAACAACTTCCTCCTTTGTAGGTTCTATGTCAATGACACCAATGTCTGCAGAAGAAATGCATGCTGGGAAGAGCTGTTCTATCCCGTTTCCATGGCGTTTGCAGGCGGAGACTTCCAGCTGTACCAGCACAACCTGGGGTCTGGCCTCGTCCTGGCACTCTTTATTATAGCTGTGTTTGTCATTACCAGGCCTTGGTGGTAGGTTCCAGTAAGGATGGGTAATCATTATGAAGGACTCGCCACACAGTCAACGAGGCCCTAATTTTAGAATCAGCACATGGTAGCGCGAAAATCCACCCTAAAATATTTATCGGGGCTTGGTGACATGCAAACATTGGCTAGGGAGGGTCGTTCCATAGCCTATTTTAAGGCCTTGGAGCAGTGAGTTGATATCCAGTAAACCTAGGGCACAGTATTTCTCCAACCATATGTTACCACCAAAACCAAAGTGAGGTACCTGTATTTGATTGAGGAAAGTTGTGTTAAGTGCCTGTCCTAAGAGCTCAAGATTAGTAGCATGACAGGATTTGAACCCAGGACCTCTAGTTTCTGGGCCAAACACTCTGCAGTTGTGGCCCCACACCAAATATTCACTGATTCCTAAAACGTAAGAACTTTATTGAATTATTGCCGAAAATGTAATTTAGAGCAGAGACCAGAGTCACTGCTCATTGGATTCTTGTGCTGTGTGGCATAGTTTTAAAAGTTTTTTTCAACAAAGATTCAAAACCTAGCTAGCTACATTCCTGTGGCCTGTGTACAATGATCCTCAGAGCAATATTGTAAATGCATTTAAGTTCGCGGTTATTTAATTTTGCGGTAGAGAGAAAAGGGACTTTTTAGTGGTTTTAAGTTTGCAGTAGCACCATGCACTGTAGTCTCTTAATGCCATGGAAAAATGTTCGCCGTGGTGGTTTTAAGTTCGCGGTGAAGCAGCCACTGCGAAAACCGCGAACATTAAACCACCACGAAAGTTTCTGCATTTTCTTTATTGACTGTTTCTACTTCACACTGAAGCTACCTGTGAAGAAGCTACTTTTAAGATGCCTTCAGGTGATAAGCCAACCTGGACGTAGGTTAGAGCACTTTTAGGAAGAAAACACAGCCTACTTTTGGTAGAGGATAGATTATTATGTTTTCTGGCCTGGTAACCATAGAATTGGGAGCTCACCACTATCCCTATGGTGCAGAGAGTAGCCTGCCATCCAGTTAATTAGCAGTGGCCGGGAAAGTTTTGCTTAAGACCAGCAAAAAGACTGACTGATGCTTAGCAGAATAGGCAAATAAGAAAGAAAGATAAGAAAGTATAACAATTTAGCGTGCAAACATCTGCTTGTAGATAAGACACAGCCAGCTGAACGACCTGCATTCATCTTGTCCTCATGTTAGTTTTTGGCTTAGAAATTTAAGAGAATAATAGAAAATGCTGCATGGTTTTCCTAAATTACCTGAACTGTGCGTCTACTGCACATGTGCCAATGTTAGGAAAACAACGACAACTAAGACAGTTTTGAGGCCAAATATATGTTTTATTCTCCATCCATCATTTGCAGATACATAAACCTGGGTCTCAGTTGACTCCCAATTTTTGTCCATTTAACACATATTAAATATCCTGATCTGCTTAACAAATTGCCTGATAAACAGTCACATATATTGAAGTGAGCAAATAGCATTACAAAAAGATCACAAATGACACCAGGTCACATATATAGAGAGATTATGAGGCACTGGTAGTAGCGGCAATGGAATTTTCTAACTCCAAATTTTGTACTCACGTATCATTTAGATTACCACAGAAGAACTTTATTGCGCAACGATCGTACATGGTACAATGTATGGCAAAAAAGAAGAAGAAACAAACTTATCGTCCTATTTACTATAACAAGTATTAAACATAGTACATATGCAGATTACTTTGAAATAGAGGAAGTCTGTCGTTGAGCTGCCAGAATTTATGAATGCAATACCAACAATATCAATTATGCATTACAACATTGCCTAGGTTTGTGCATCTAGGGCCATGCTTAATCTGCCAGACTGATATTTGAAAGAATGGAATGAGAATATGTCCAACAGAATTGAAGCAGTAAGTCTGTCAGTGTATATGTATGTGTTCTGTGTGTGAAGTATCATTCAAAAATATTTCCACTGATGTATTCACCAAAATCACAGATACTTCAAGCAAATGTCATAGATAATTTCATTTTGTATGTTTTGCCGCAATTCAAACCATATTTGTACCGTTTCTGATTTATGAATTGATAGGTAGTATTCGTCACTCAAAGGTCACGCTCCAGGAAAAAGTGTGCACAAATGAATGCTCATGTATGATGTACGTGGTAAAGTTCCCGCAGTTGTGTGGCATATAGATTTAGTTCACGTTTGTTTCAATGGAAATGGTTGTCGTCAGGTGTTTGTCAGCCAGCTAGGTCTAAGAAGTGTACTTTTGATTAGTGTTTACGTCTGTGGCCCTGTACTACATCTTTGGATGTTTATCTAGAAAATACTTCTCTCTTTTTTCAAAACACGTGTAGATGAAGAAAAAAAACACAGCGTCACACAATGTCGGACAGGGGGTAACACCTGCAGCCCGCTACAGAACAGACCCCATTCGAATTACTAGCGGCATTTTGAAACGTGTCCGCGGCGAAAACGCGCGTGAGCCTTAAGTTTAACGAAAATGAGTTTTCGTCATCTTTCCTATTTTTCGTCTGCAACGTCCCTTCCATCTAAGCTTTCATCAAAGACTAATATGTTTCTGCGTATTTCAGTCCACTTAGACTGAACATAAAGTGCGTAGACAAGTTTGCCAAGTTCGGGAAAGTAATTTTTATCAAAGGACTTGGCACGTTGTGGAGCTTTACTAGTTCAAGTGCTGAGACTGACAAAGTAGTACCCTTCTTTTGGCCAATTTCTATATCTATTAGGCCAACAAGAGATCCAGTGAACACTAAAAGGACAGCTGATACAACCATGTGTACTAGCATAACCTCTTCATAAAAATTACGGATGCTATGAGCTCTTCAGAACTTCATATTTTACACCCATTTTAATTCTATCACTCTACGATTTCTTTCTATCTCCACAATTACTTCTTTTTTTTGCCCCATCCCGCCGACATCTCCATGATATCAGCAAACGTCTTCGCGAAGGAGCCCCCCTCCCCGACCCACTCCCCTGGGTCTATCTCAGCTGAGAACAGGCTCGTCAGATTGGCCAGGGGATCGCTCTGAATCTCCGCGCCTTGCTCGGGTCTTTCTGGCGGCGTCAGAGGGAGGGAGGGGTCGGGAGCCATGCCCAGAGACTGCAGCAGGCTGGTCACCGTGTGGTTCCCAGCCTCGCGCAAGCGGTGCATCTCGCCGAAGACCGCCTCCATGTTCTTCTCCACGTAGGCGTCGCTTTTGACACCGAGCGCCTGCAGCAAGCCGGCGGCCGTGGGGTCGTCGAGCCCCCGAAGCCTGTTGAGGAACGCTTCGATACCCTCTGCGGCAAAGGCGTCTTCGCCTATGCCGAGAGCGTGGAAAAGGCTCGCCTGGGTAAGATCACCGGAGTCGCGCAGGCGAGCGATCTCGCGCGCGAACGCCTGAACCGCCAGCAAGGGGTGTACCATCCCGACTGACCCTTCCTTAGCGTATATATCCCGGGTCTGCAAGCTTGTTTGGACATGTTTTGACATGGGGTATGTGTCAAAGTAGGCAGTGTCGTGGTCTTGTGGTGTGTCGTGGTTCGTGTCCTGTTCGGTGCCGTGGTTCGTGTCTTGTGGAGTATCGTGGTTCGTGGATTGTTCATTTTCACGTGTCGTGGTTTCAGTGGTGGCGTGGTTTGCACCATGAGCACTGCTCAGTGCGGCGATAGTATCATTGTCATTGTCAATAACGTTGTCAATAACGTTAATGTCATTGTCAATGTGTGAGTCTTCAATGATACCTCTGTCAACAGTGTCGGATGGGGGACTAGCAGATTCAGGGTGGGTTTCTGGCTGCTCATTTTCATTCTCATAACCAAATAGCTCTTCACTGACACTAGACAAGCCCCGATCCTGGTCCACATTGTCATGAGATTCGAACCCTACACCCATAGCTTCCTCCTCAGTGTGCGCCGGGACTTCCTCGTTTTCACCCTCACTCTCAAACAGCGCACGCCTTACTGACCCTGTTATCCATACGGAGCTCAGACCCTGTTCCCCGTTGCCTTCGGACTCGAACCCCTCACTCATAGACCCCACCCGTCCTGTAGTCACAACAGCCGTCGGTGTTACCGTACCATCTACCCCGTCCAACCCCTGCCCACTCCCTGGGGATATCTCACTGTCACCGTCCCACAGCCGCGGGTTCTGGGCGGATGTCAGATCTGCGGTCTCCAACAGCATGCCGTCTTCTTCATCGGACAGGTCGGTTCCGCTGCCCGGACCCGCACCACTGCCGGAGCCCTCACCGCTACCGAACCAGTCCGCATCTGGGGATAAATGATGAATAATCATTGATCAGTATTGATATGCCTTCGTGAAAACAAAAGTCTGTTTGTTCTGGTGTGTAGACAAGGTGTCAGGATGACCAATAATCGAGGTGTTTCAATATTCGTACTTGCCGAGAATTATCATAGAGTGAAATATTGGTTCGACCCGTGACCAAAGTTGTTACAGCAGGCTTTGCCCAGGTTCAAAATCTCACAGGACAATAATGAGTTAAAAGACTGAAACTGAAAAATGTCCATGTAGCAAGGACCTGATAAAGTTTATATGGCAAGTTTGGTCAAACTTTACATCATACTCCAACCCTTCCGTAGAGTCTAGCAGATGATGATGATGATGGAATATAAATGATGAACTCACCTCGCACGGTCACGTTGAACGTCAGCATGAGAACGACGTCCGTCACGTTGCTGGAGGCGACACACAGGTACCGGCCTGCTGACGCCTCCTCACCCCGCACCTGATAACAAAAAACACGATATTCTTTTATTTCCATCTCCAAGAAATGGCTGTTCATCTGTACTCTACTATGTCTATGGGGAAGTGTTGTACGCCATTCACATCCAAAACTTTCGTGTACAAGACATATGGAATCTTTCAGATGGCTTCTTCGACAAAAATGCCTGCTCTTTTTCAAACGTAAGTTCTATGGTTCCTATTAGCTTTTTTCCAATAAGTAGAAGGCCGTAATAAAGTTAAAGGGCCAGAAAGCATCAAACTCAATGAAAGCTTTTCTGTTAGCTGAAGAGATATCTTGGCATCCAAGAGAGAAAAATATGGGAGTGCCACTGCCCTTTCAAACCTGTATGGAAAGCCTAGAAACTACCGATAAAATGTTGTTAACTGCCTACAGGCGATACGAAAGGATGACACTTCGTCGGCAGAATATACCACACATGCAAGCGTTGTACCATGTACGTTAAGTGGTCCCATTTACCACGAAATGCCGTAGTATGCAGGGCTTCGGCCTCGTCACGTCGGACAGAAATCCCTGTCTAGGCCTTGTGCGTTTTGATTTGCCGACAGCCATGTTGGTTCTACCCTCCACCAAGATGGCGGTCGGTCATTTGAAATGTCATGACGTCACGTGCAAATGTCATATAAGGACTTACGCTCAGCACGGCCCAGTCCGCCGCCAGCGGTGTGCCCTCGTGGCTCCAGCTGAACTTGGGTGACCCGAAGGTCAGAATGACGGGGTCACCCATCAGGGAGTTGCTGTCGCCGCAGTCCAGGATCAGCGTCTTCCCCTCCTCAACGTTCACCACACGCGACTGGTGCTTCTCCGTGTCTGAAGAGAGATCAATGAAAAAGAGAACATCATGTACAAGAGAACTTGAACAAATCAGCAATGACAGACCACATAAGAGGAAGGAAACAACTATAGCTATGTGATATACTGGTAGGAGGCAAGGTGGTAGATGGAGAGGATAACCTGAGCCGCATTATTTGGATCAAGAAGGGAGTTTAGATTAGAATATCTACTCAGTCACAAGCTCTGACGACGGGGGAATACAAGTTGAGTAATGTTTGGAACCTCACTCTTTCTACCGCAGCAACTACACTTATCCTTCTCTCTCTACTGCCTTTTACCTCCCCAACTGAATCCAGGTACTTATTTTAAATATCTTGCTGGAGTAAGAAAGTGCCTTTCCAACGACACTGTGCTTTAATAGCCAGGAATGCCAAGCATCGCACTGGTGACAAGAATACCGAAAATCTTGACCTCGTGTCGTGTCCGCTTGCCTATATCACACGACAAATGCAACCAAGCCCTAACTAATTTGAGCTAGAAACTCCTGGATCCGACTCAAGACAGTAGCGACCGAAATCATCACAGCATTAAACACAGCTAATAAACACTGCTGAGCAGGACACGTAGTTAGGCTACAGGGCAACAGGTGGACGCTACGGGTCACGGAGTGGGCTCCGAGAAAATTGAGGAGGCGAAGAAGGCGACCGTGCATCAGATGGATCGACAGCTTGCAGAAGCATCTAGGTTCTACCTGGCCACGGACTGTAAGGTGCAGAAGAGACTGGAGCGGGAGGAGGGCTCCTCCAAGATAGTGACAACGCCCGGCCATGAGCGAGAGAAAGAAATAAGGTTTGAGCAAATTTAAGATGATCACCGACACTTACCTCCCTGCTGAGCGACCCAGAAGGCCCGGAACCCGGTGAAGGCCAAGGCCGTGTCTGTGATGAAGGTCACCTTCATCTGGTTGTCACGTGACTCCAGCGGGCTGATCTGTTTGCTGTTGCACAGCTGGTGGTAGTTTCCGGGGTGCGTCTCAACGACCACGCGGTCGTACTGGCAGTAGGTCTGGGCTTCCACCTCAAACGTCTCGAACCACAGCTTCACCCTCCTACATGAGATGGAATTTAATGACATGGAATAAGAAGTAACTGGTGCTATTTGCAAGGGTGAGTCCCAACAGTCACAGTACGTCTGGGATTCCACGTCGAGCGTCTAGAACCATAGCTTCACCCTCCTAAAGGTAATGAGAGGAAATGTAGTGGATTTTAATTGTATAAAAAGAGAGTTTGTGGTAGTGTCCAGGGTGCGCCTCAACAACCACGCGGTCGTATTGGCAGGAGGTCTGGGATTCCACGTCAAACGTCTCGAACCACAGTTTCACCCTCCTAAAGGGGATGAAATAAGATGGAATGTCATGCGATAACGTCGGAAAATAAACTGGTATTTGCCGGTTTGGGTCTCTAAACCAAACGGTCGTACTGGCAGTACGTCTGGGATTCCACGTCAAACGTCTCAAACCACAGCTTCACCCTCCTAAAGATGATGATGAAATAAGATAGAATGCAATAACATGGGATTTAAATGAACTGGTATTTGCCGATGTGGGTCTCTAAACCTAACGGTCATACTGGCAGTACGTCTGGGATTCCACGTCAAATGTTTTGAACCACAGCTTCACCCGCCTAAAGGGGATGGGATGAAATGTGGTGGGTTTTAATTGAATAAAAGTAGAGTTGGTAGTGGTGGTGGCCAGGGTGGGTCTCAACAACCACGTCATTTCAGCAGTAGGCCTGTGGCTTCTTGTCACAAGCCCAACGTTCACCAGTCTTTCAATGACCGCTTTTTGATCGCCAAGATATTCCAATGTCATGACCTTCGGTGACTAATGGTTGTTGGTCGCGATCGCTCATCTATGTATGTATTACTCACTTGTCTCTGCCCTGTTGAAATGTGCATTTTGTGTTAAGCTTTTTTTTTATACAAGTTTGAGATTGGGTAAGAAGTAATGTCCATAGCCATCCTTACCTGCCCTTCGTGACCAGGATGTTCCAGGCACAGTGCAGACCGTTGGGGTACTTCTGGGGGTAGTCTGGAGACTCCAGGATGCCGGTATTGCTGAAGCTGGTCTCACCGCAGGGCAGCGGCTCGGTCAGCGTCACTCTCTTCTTCAGTGAGGCTGTGAAGAAACCAGAAGAAGAGGAATTAACATTTCTGTATCGTGTCTTGAGTCCTAGAGGTTCGGACCCATCATGCTTGGGCCGGTAAGACACTACAGAGGGGCATCACAGTAGGGCATCTTCATTAGATAGTATATGCAGATATGCTCGATTGTCCAAAAGCTAGGTGTGGCAGCTCGTTCTGTGTAATATATAGCTACTGCCGCGCCGCGTGCCTGCGAAGCTGTTGTGTTACGCTGAAAAAAAGGATAGACTTCACTCCCTTATGCACACTAGTACTGCTTTGCGACAGCTCCAGTCGCAGAAAGATAGCAGCAGTGTCAGGATCTAAGCATCATGAATGATATGATCCGTAGAATCACGTTGTCATACATTCCCAGCCCTGCTATTTTTCGAGTCTGCTCTGTTACACCATGAGGTGTTTTATCGGATATGCGATAAAAAGAAACCAAACAAAAGGAGCAAAAACGAATGAATAAGAATCTTTCCTTACCACCTCCTTGGACGCTCTGGTAGGTCATCTCGAACCCCTGCTCCGCCACGCTGGCGTCGCTGATGAACTTGACGGTGACGTTCCTGCCGTAGAATGCCTCGGTGGGCTTGTTGTCGGTGCAGTACGGCCCGTCGCCGGTCTCCACGCCGTCGATCAGCACGATCACACGGTCGTAGTTGCACTTGGACGCGGCCTCCACGAACAAGGTCAGGAAACGCACCTCCACGAACCTGCAGGCGATAGGAGCATGTTGTAAATGTCTATAAATAGCTTCGCCACCATGTTGATACGCACTGGTGGATATAAAATGGTGCCCCAATAGAACGAAATAAACAAACAATAATTCTCTCCCTCCCTCCCTCCCTCCCTCTCTCCCTGCCCTGCGGCCCTTTAGTAAACCGGGGGTTTAGCAAGGTTTAGCATGTCTATACTTTTCGCGCAGGCGCAGTACGTTCCGGTGACGTGCTGGCGGACACTGGATTGCGTCACGGTCACGTGACAATTAAAATGTGATGACGTACTTGTCACGTGGTGCCAGGAAGGTCCAGGAGCAGGACAGGTCGTCAGGGTACTTGTTGGGGAACATGGGTGACGTCAGGGTCCGCCTGACGCCGGACACGGTGGTGGTGGTGCTGCCGTCGCAGGTCGGGAGCGTCTCTGGCAGATCCAACACTGAGTCTGTTCAATTGTGCAAGGAAAACGTTTTCCTTCTCTGACACTGCCCTAAATCAACATTGCCTTAATACATACAACAGCGATAACCTGGGTACCATCCGGAAAGTAGTTCACGCTCCGACGTTCATTATATACTATGTACAGTCGCTTCTAGCTCTGACATTCATTATACACTATGTACAGTCGAGCCAGCCAAAAGAACGGTGGCGAATATCTGGAATGCAGTAAGAATGCTTAGAATACAGTACGAATTTCCAGGAATTTCCAGAAATAGAAAAATGATTTCTATTCCGACTGCATTCCGGCTCATTCGTGCTCTCGTGTGGAGAGGGCTTAAGGGATATCTCTGGCAGGAATATCTCTCACGAATATCACTTCTTACCTGGGTCTATAGCTTCGTAGCGCAGCCTGAAGCCCTTCCGGCTAATGGCGAAGTCTGTCCGGAGCCTGACGTCCACCGTTGCCCCGGTGATGGTGCTAGGCGGCTCCTGACCCCCACAGTACGTCCCCAGGGTCGTTGTGCCGTTCAGTACCACCGTGAGGCGGTCGTACTTGCACGTTCCGTCGTTGTCACTCTCCAGCCCGAACTCATCAATGAATCGGATCAGGACAAGCCTATAAATGAATGAATGAATTTATTGCTCAACAATCGCACAGGGTACAATGTATGGCAATTAATAACAACTAATAGCTATATAGACAGTAGTACTAAGAGGCTACATACAAAACAACAACAAAACATTATCGATAACAGTACAGTTATATATGATTAATCAGGTCTCGCATTTGGAATGCATTATAAAGAAACTGGCCTACGTAGACGAATATATGAGTTGAACATGAGAGCAATACATGGAAAATATCGCTTTCTGCTCCAGCGAGAGAGATGTGTGTTTTGGTTCTAATATTTTTTAACAATGTTTCTCTCTCTTTACTGTAATGAATAGGCAAGGTAAAGTTAACTATATCTAGAATTTGTAAGCAGATACATAATTTTTAACTTCAGATCTTACCTAACAAACTGCTGCTCTAAAGCTTAGGCCACGTTGATTTGATTATATGGATGACATCCGCGCTCGCACCAATTTTCGGCCATTTCCAAAACAAAAAAAGTTTTCTACCACACGATAAATTGTGCAAAGCAGCTGTAAAATGAGCGCAAATATTCCGTAGATTGAAAAAAAAAGTATCAGAAAACAGATAACTAATGCCATAGAATGCCAAAATGAATCTAAAGTCAAAGAATAAGATGTGAAAGGACAGAAAGAAAAAAATCTATTGTTGGTTGGGGGAGGTACCAGTACAGAAAATTCAGGTCCCGACGATCATTTCCAGGTCCGGACATGAACCTGGACCTTGATTGTCTGTGGAAACTTGAGAACTGGCAATACTCAAAACAATGGTAATTGGTCAATTTTGCTACAAAGGAATCTGTTTGGTGGATTATTGGACCCCCACTGCATTTTAAAATCCCATCTCCATAAATAAGGCTAATAAAGGCTAACTGTCTCTGTACCTTTGACTGTAGAAACTTGGTGCAATTGACTATAAACTCTACTTGACTTCGCTCTTGTTGTCTTCTTGGCCCCCCGGTTAGACCCCAAATGGCTGCCGACATAGTGTGTCCATTTTGTAATTGGTGAAACCTGCTCCTCTGTTGTTTTTTTCAGGTCTGTTTTTTTCGGATTGGTCCAAGAAGAAAAAAATGTTTTGCACCCGTATGATGTACTGGTCCCTACACCTAACTGTTGGTATACCATACTATGTGTGTTTAGTCCTATGTTCAACCTTCCTGGCCACTTTGATTTCATACTGAAGGCAACTTTTTTTTTTGGCCAAACTTTTTTTTTATTCGCTCGCTCGCATCAGTTTTGGAGTTCCCGGAGGATGTCATCCATATAATGAAATCAACATGGCCTTACTCCAAAACGATCATGGTATACACGGTAACCAGTTCCTAAAAGTCTGTCCTGCCACTTGCTACATTGTGTAATAGAATACCACAGGGTAACCATGGTGACAGTCGTCGGGTCATTGACCTTATTTGCTTAGAGGAAGAAAAATTAAGCAAAAACTATTCTCTTCCGTAAAAGAATGCATAATCATCATAGTAACTGCCAAAAGATACCGGATGCTGTCTGATAGGTCTGCCCATTTAAAAACTTACTTTTCAGTAGCTTGAGTAACGTTTTGCAGAGCTTATTCATATTATCAGAGTGGACATGAGTTCTCACAGCAACAATACACAAAAAGAACATTGTTGTTTGTTGTTTATTAGCAAACATTTTAGCCCTTACGTTCTAATCTTCCAAGGTTCAAACAATCAACATGACTATACACCATACATTTAAAAAAATACAACAAACATTATGACTAGAGACAAAATGTTGTTTTGAAATTAAACACAGCACTGTTTGGTGAAGTAAAACTGAGAAAACCTTACTTTCCGGGGGTAGTGGCGATGCGGTAGGTGCAGTCGACGTTGTTGGGGTAGTGGTCCGGGTAGTTAGGTGACGCCACATATCCGGATCCGGCCAGGAAGCTGGTCTGTCCACACAGCGGATTCTCACGCGATCCTACGTGGTAAGGACAAACATGATGTTGTATTCGAATGATAACTATCTTTGCTGGTATAATCTATAGTTCTATATTTTGAAATTAGTTTCATCACGAAGGATATACTCACAACTAAAAATTCATGGTAAGTATATCCTTCATAATGGAACAAAGTTCCTTGCCTTGAAGATTATCTTTATTAGATGTGTGATTTGCTGCACTGGCTTTCCGGAAACCGACAGCGTGATGACGTCAGGAGTGCATCAAAAAAGGAAGGAAGACGTAATATACGAATCTATCACCGTCATGGTTTAGAGAGGGTTAATGCGCTTTGATTTACGTCATACCCTTGCCACCTTTGATTCACTCCTGACGTCATCACGCAGTGAATCTCATGTTAAGTGTTTCTTTTGTAACAAAGCTCAAAATCTACAACTATAAGTGTGGCTGCACGTTGGCTTCTTTTTTTCAAGTTCTCCAACCGTCAGTTAAAAGGTCTGCAATTATTTGTTTTGAAAAGAAAGTTTTCATTCTGATCTTGTAACCCGTTGAAGAAGATTAGCTTTATTTGGCAGGAAACACAGTAAGTCAACAATACAGATCTCCCAGCATGCCCCTACCTTCGTATCACACTCCCATTTGAACTAAACTGTAGGTTTTTAATATACAAATTAGGGCAACCTGGATATGCAGTTACAATTTGTAATATTGGTTTCCGAGTCAGCTACTCGTAAACGATGTGGCAGGTTTGTAACTTTACAAACCTTCTTGGCTTCCAGTGACCTGTGCATTCGAACCACCGGCGTTCCCACCGGAGTTTCCCGCGGTAGTGACCCCGGAATTCCTATTACCAGATCCGGAGATTTCCAAGGAAGGTTCAGAGGTCACGGCGTTTGTGGTAGTCGGCAGCATGGTGGTGGTGGGCCGCACAGTCGTCGGAGCTATCGTGGTCGGGACTGAAAATAAACGGTATTTATAATAGCTGTTTGGTTTTCATGGATGATGCTGGACACTTGGACCCTTTGCCAAGTCAGCAAAACACCATAACCCTTAGCCTACTTCTACCTGCGCTGGCGTTCTTTTTTGAGGGGGCGCTTATTCGCGAATGTCAAACTAAGGTAAGGTTCTCTGGTAGTTCCCGCACGGCTAGAAATCTGCGAAGGAGGCTTCTAACCCTACGCCCAGTCCTAAGCCTAACCCCAAAAGACAAATGACGTGGCTTGGACATATGAAAACAATACAACCAATCAAACAATCCAAGCATACACTTCCATGCTGATGCTTACTTGAGGGTCTGCATGGGGGGTCCCGACAACGATTTGCGCTGAATTCAGAAGAACCCCCTACGTATTACACTAAATTCGGTCGCCTCGCTACGAATTACGTAGATAAAATGGTTTTCCCTACGAGTTACAGGAAATAAAAATAGTCTGCCTACGCCTTAGGTAAAAGAGCATGCAGACAAACAAACAAACAAACGAACAAACTCTCTTACTTGGCTCACAGTTGGGTCCCTCATGTCTCTCCGGGCAGACGCAGTCGTACGCCCCGTCCGTGTTCCGGCACCTGCTGTGGGTGGAGTTACACACGGCGGTACCCGCGGCACACTCGTCAATATCCGTCAGGCAGTACTCACCCTGCGCAGGTGGAGGGATGGGTGGATACATGAGTGAGAGAGTGAATAAATGAAGGAAGGAAGGAAAAAAGAGAGAAAGAAAGAAAGAAAAAGAAAGAAAGAAAAAGAAAGAAAGGAAGGAAGGAAGGAAGGAAGGAAGCAAGGGTTGGATGCTGTTGTAGAGATCGCATTTTGATATTTGTATATATTGGTATACGTACGCAATTTTATAGGAGGAGGAACAAAGGAAGGCAAAGAATAGATGAATAGATGGGTGGATGGATGGATGGATTAATGAATGAATAAATGGGTGAATGAATGAATGGATGGATGGATAAATGGATAGATGAATAATGGAAGGATATGGATGGATGGGTGGACGGAATGATGGGTGGATGGAAGGATGGATGGATGGTTGGATGGACGGAAGGATGGGTGGATGGATAGATTAATTGATGGTTGGAAGGATGGGTGGATGGATTTATAGATGGATGAATGAATTAATAAATGGGTGAATGAATGAATGGATGGATGGATGGATAAATGGACGGATGGACGACTGAATGAATGAATAAACGAATGAATGGATGGATGGACGAATAAGCATCACATATTACCTTCCATCCCTGCCTGCACACACACCGGTAACTGCCCTCCGTGTTGATGCAGTTCGAGTAGCCGGCGCAAGGTGGCGTGGCGCACTCGTTCACGTCTTCTTCGCAATGAGCACCCTGGATTTGTTTTTATGATGAAAAGAAAATGATTAGGTTAGCAATGAATATACCAATGATTCACTCAAATGCATTGCTCTACAATGGCAAACTTTCTTCTGACACAAAAGTACACACGGATTCAATTTTCAACAACCACTGTCGCCTTCCTTAGGATCAATACTGTTGACCAATCACTTCATGACGTAAACTCGCTAGAGTTACGGAAACATGATCTTATCAACACATGATCTTGTGGATTCGTGACGTCAGCAATTGGTCAAAACACGACAACCAACTCAACCATGGTCTGGAGATGGCCAGGAGGCCATGGTCGGCTATGTGTGACAGGGGCTTAAGAGCGAATGTCTGTAAGGGTCAAACAATGGTGGCACCGGTCAAAAAATAGATTTGGCTCATTTTTTGCACAGTGATAGTACTTGGTACACAACCCCTCAAAATAGCTTTCTTTCTTCTCAGAACCCCTCGTTGCCATGGCAACAGGCCAAAGAAGTTTGGGGGCCATTTTGCCGGATTTGAGCATTTCAAAAACATGAAAATTGGCCAACTTAAGGGCACTATCACTGAACAATGCTTTAACTAAACAACAAAGGCAGAATATGCTGATCAGAGCAATGCCTAAACTTGTATGAAATAGCAGTAAAGTTAATCTCCTGTAAATTCTAAGGCCCTGGGCAGCCTGAATACAATACACTGTTTTCAGGTTGTAAAGAATCTGAAATTTTGCCCAACTTCAAAGCACTGAAAGTCCATAAGTATAAAATATTTTCGCTTGCAATTTACTACAAATAATAACCTACTATAGGGCTATTAGATGAATGCTAGCAAAGTTTGGGTTCTTGTTTTGTTGCTATGCAATCGTCCGTCGAAGTGGGTCAAATTTCATGATTTTGATAATATGTCATTTTATGCTCTCTTTAAACAATCATAAGTCTCATACCAAAGTTGCTCTGCAATTAAAATTCACATGGATTATAAACCAATGTATTGTCTATCAAATGCATGTTTGTAAAGTTCGGGTTCTTGTTTCGTTGCTACGTAATTGTCCTTTAAAGTGGGTCATTTTTTATGATTTTGATAAAATACATTATTTTGCATCATCTTCGAACAATCATAACTCACAAGCCAAAATTGTTCTGTAACTAGAATTTACCTGAAATGTAAACCAAGATATTGTTTCTCAAGGTCATGCCTGTAAAGTTTGGGTTCTTGCTTTGTTGCTAAGCAATTGTCCGTTAAAGTGGGTCAATTTTCATGATTTTGATGATATATCATTTTGTGCTCTCTTTGAACTGTCATAAGTTGCAAAGTAAATTTGTTCTGAAATTGAAATGAACAAGGAATACAAACGAATATATTGTCTATCAAATGCTTGTTTGGACAGTTCGAGTTCGGGTATTCTAACAGTGAATGTACATGTCCCTGAAAGTAGGTCGTATTCCACTGACTTTTCCACAAATCACGTTCTTGACAACAGTGATACACATGTCACAGTCTTTGTTTTTATAGAACCGATGTAGCAATGTGCTATCATCATAACAAAACATTTGTAGGGATTATATTCTACACAATGTCATATTAATGTTTAATGTCAGATTAATCCACTCTGAACTTTCAAACATTCTGCTAGTTTTACTGCTAAGCATGATGTATGACTACAGTCTTGAACATGTTTGCATCCCCACAATATGACTCTTGAAGACTTAGCTTATACAATGTATATACATATTTGGAACGAATATCATAAATCTCTGTGCATCTTTCTTTTCACGGTAGCATTTATGTGAAAACATGCGTTTTTCAGTTTCTGCTATTCAATGGACCATACTCGTTTTAAGCAAGGGCAAGAACGAACCTAGTAGGTTGCTCTTGAAGTTTGCCTGAAATGCCAACTCCTGGCGGCGATTGATGTTTGTCTGCTAGTCTGTCTGTGTGGAAATTAGCTTGACAGGCTAACGTCAAAATACGGCAGAGGATGATGAAGATCAGCATCTTGACCTAACTTTGTTCGAATCTATCAACAGTAAAGATCAAAATGAAGCAACGAATGACGTTTATCTACGTCTTCCTTTTTGGGAGACACATATAAGCTTGCGATTTGGCAAGGAAATTGAAATTGTACGAACTAACATTCCTAAATCTGATTTGCGATCACCAATAATTGATTGCCTTTGGAAGTCCATATTTGTGGCAAAAATTCAAGAATACCAAAGTTCATGTCCTTGCTGAAAATGAGTGTGTTAGCAGAAGTTGAAAATGCACATGTTTTTCACATTACTTTGAAAGAAAGATGCACAGAGATTTAAGATATTTGTTCCAATGTAGAAATAAGTCGCCATATTGTGGGGATGCAAACATGTTCAAGACTGTAGTCATACGTCATGCTTAGCTTTAAAACTAGCAGAATGTTTGAAAGTTCAGAGTGGATTAATCTGACATTAAACATAAATATGACTTTGTGTAGAATATAATCCCTACAAATGTTTTTTTTCCATGGTGATAGCACATTGCTACATCGGTTCTATAAAAACAAAGACTGTGTATCACTGTTGTCAAGAACATGATTTGTGGAAAAGTCAGTGGAATACGACCTACTTTCAGGGACATGTACATTCACTGTTAGAATACCCGAACTCGAACTGTCCAAACAAGCATTTGATAGACAATATATTCGTTTGTATTCCTTGTTAATTTCAATTTCAGAACAAATTTACTTTGCAACTTATGACAGTTCAAAGAGAGCACAAAATGATATATCATCAAAAACCATGAAAATTGACCCACTTTAACGGACAATTGCTTAGCAACAAAACAAGAACCCAAACTTTACAAGCATGACCTTGAGAAACAATATCTTGGTTTACATTTCAGGTAAATTCTAGTTACAGAACAATTTTGGCTTGTGAGTTATGATTGTTCGAAGATGATGCAAAATAATGTATTTTATCAAAATCATAAAAAATGACCCACTTTAAAGGACAATTACGTAGCAACGAAACAAGAACCCGAACTTTACAAACATGCATTTGATAGACAATACATTGGTTTATAATCCATGTGAATTTTAATTGCAGAGCAACTTTGGTATGGGACTTATGATTGTTTAAAGAAGCACACAGAAGCACAGAATGACATATTATCAATATCATGAAATTTGACCCACTTCGACGGACGATTGCATAGCAACAAAACAAGAACCCAAACTTTGCTAGCATTCATCTAATAGCCCTATAGTAGGTTATTATTTGTAGTAAATTGCAAGCGAAAATATTTTATACTTATGGACTTTCAGTGCTTTGAAGTTGGGCAAAATTTCAGATTCTTTACAACCTGAAAACAGTGTATTGTATTCAGGCTGCCCAGGGCCTTAGAATTTACAGGAGATTAACTTTACTGCTATTTCATACAAGTTTAGGCATTGCTCTGATCAGCATATTCTGCCTTTGTTGTTTAGTTAAAGCATTGTTCAGTGATAGTGCCCTTAAGTTGGCCAATTTTCATGTTTTTGACATGCCCAAATCCGGCAAAATGGCCCCCAAACTTCTTTGGCCTGTTGCCATGGCAACGAGGGGTTCTGAGAAGAAAGAAAGCTATTTTGAGGGGTTGTGTACCAAGTACTATCACTGTGCAAAAAATGAGCCAAATCTATTTTTTGACCGGTGCCACCATTGTTTGACCCTTACAGACATTCGCTCTTAATGCGCCAAACAACAGTTTCGTTGTTATCATGATCATTTTAATATTTCACAGTGACAACCAGTTTATTTGTAATCATGATATCTTTTACACTGACAACCAGTTTTTTTGTGATTATCATCATTTCAATTCTTTTACATTGATTTGAGTTTGGCATGCATTATTCATTTATGATAATTCTACACAGGGATCCAATAGTGAGCAGTTGACTTCAGCTCTTGGAGCTTTATTTATATCAATCGATAGATAAATGACTTAAGAAGAGAAAGTTCCGTACCGTCCTGCCCTTGGGGCAGCTGCAGTGGTACGTCATTCCCGGGTCGTTCACGCAGTGGCCTTCGTTCTTACACGGCTGGGATTCGCACTGTGGGCAAATGAAAAATCATTATTGCACCAATGAAATAAATCAAAGTATCATATCAAAATACATATCATGAACAAGAAAATATTCCGGCAGGTATCACCGACGTAACTAGTAAATTAAGGTGCAGAAAGATGGACCCCCCCCCGATGTAAAAACTGCTTCATTCATACAAACATTTGAAATACTGTGGAAGAGAATTGTGTGACCTCTGACCTCCAACCCTCACCGACTTGGCACGGATAGGACACGAGTAAGGACACATTTCTATGTGTTTGAGTTTAGCTTGACGATATGTTGTGCTATGTAAATATTGTATTATATTGTATGTATGTGTTATTTTGTATGTGTACTCAGGGCCTCCAGAAAAAAGCAGTGCTAGTCACTGATGGGAGCTCACCCTCGTAAAAGAATACGGAAATAGATATAAATATATACATATAATTTCACAACCAATTTTCTCGATCCTGCCATGCCGTTAAGTATTTGGTGTGCAATCACTGGAGCACTTACAGAGAGAAAAGGAATATTTTGGAAACCAAAGAAACTTCTATATCATCAAATCTGAAATTACATTTCCTTGCCTTATTATGCATATCAATGAAATTACGTTATTGTTGTAACCACCAATTGAAAATCTAGTCAAAATATCAATTTAATAAAAGTGACTCTGTTGTGAGAGACGTACCAACGCGATGAATATATTCACGGATTCTAGAAAGGGCAAGGCAACTAGAAAGGTGACATCTGCAAGCAAATGTATAGTGTTAACCTTCACTTGTTGCAGTCACTGACTACTGTTAACGGTATGTTTATTCTTATTTTAACACATTTTATATTTAGTTGCCCGAACCTAATCTCCAAGCAGATCTTGCGTGACATAAGACAGCATCATA
>NC_049986.1:20720663-20729519 GCF_000003815.2 Branchiostoma floridae | reverse complement strand
TTATGATGCTGTCTTATGTCACGCAAGATTCTGCTTGGAGATGAGCCTGAACCCCTCCAGCTGTGTGCTACATTCTGTAACAGGACACCACAGGGTGCCTGCTACATTACCGGTAACCATGGTGACAGCTGTCTGGTCCAGGTATTTGACCTTATTCGTTAGAAGAAGAAGAAGTAGAAGAAACAGAGCAAAAACAATATAATAACACAATATAAGATCAGGCGTTTTCGCAAGAATGTGGATGATATAAATTTGAACTCACCTTGTCAACAATTATTGAGTCCAGAGCATCAATCTGTCAGAAAGAACGTTAAACACGTTAAAGAAAACAAACCATTATGTTAACCACATAGATATATGAAAACATAAGCTAAACATGGGTCATAAAATTGTATAATTCATATTCACGACGGTACGAGAGGGCATAGTTTTAATAGTTGTATATGCTATAGTTTTTTTATTCTCATTTTCTCTTTTACTGAAGTTTTTGTATTTTTCATTTACAACTTACATGTACATTAGAGGTTTGGCAGTATACAAGAAGAAGAAGAAGAACATGTGGGTGTTTCCTCACCTTCTGTCTGACTTTCTGCACGGCGGCTTGCAGTTCAGGCTGAACATTCTTCAATACAGTCACCTGTCAAGACGTGAACGACACACATGTTAGAGGGATACATTGTGAGTTCGAACCCTGCCATGTCGCCGATCTTGTGCCCCTGGGAAAGGCACTATACAGGACTTTCCTCACTACACTCACATTTGAAAAATGAGTACCTTGCTTCGCCTGGGGTCGTCCCATGGATAGGAAGTTAAATGTGGGTCCCGTGTTTGGGTACAGCCACGCCACAAGCGCGTAAAAAATACCGTCACACTTATCGTGAAGAGCATGGGACCTTCCCGATGTGATTGAAGAAGAAGAAGACATTTTTATCTCCACAAAAGCAACACTGACCAATAGGAACCGAAGAGCCTGCTAGAGGTGAAAACAACCTGATATCAGTACCCGGCTAATATGTTAAAATGGCGAATCATCGTTCTTAGGCCATGTTGAATTGATTAAATGAATGACATCCTTTGAGAATTCTCAAAAGGCATCATAACAAGCACCGTTTCAGCACCAAAGACAGACACATAGTCAACAAGTTTTCGCCTCATTTGCAGGTCTTCTAACGCTGGTGCAAGCGTGTGAATAATATAAGAAAAAAGAAGAGACCTTCATTATGAAGTCAAAGTGGCCAGGAAGGCTAAAAGAAACATAACAGAGTATGGTCTCACCTCACCGGTCCCATGGTATACCGAACAAAATATTCCTTAGTTTTTGTTTTTCTTTCACATCTTCTTCTTTGATTTTGGAGCTTGCATACGACATTAGTATACGCTGTTTTCCGATATTGTTGCAATCTACGGCATATATTTGCTCATTTTGCAGCTGCTTTGTACAATTTATGGTTAGAAAACTTCTTTGTTTTCTTTCTGAAAAAAGCGAAAATTGCTGATGTCATCCATAATAAGACCTCATTTTGCAACTGCTTAGTACGATTTACAGTATGGTTGAAACCTTAATTTTTTCTTTGTGGAAACAAAATTTCTGATCAAGTCAACATGGGGCCTTAGAAGACCTGCAAATCACCCTAAATTTGTTGACTATGTGTCTGTCCTTGGTGCTGACGCAGTGCTTGTTGTGATGCATTCTAATGCCCATAGTTGCTATGGTTACCCCAAAATAACCGTACAAGAGAATTTGCCCGGGCAACAATGTAATTTTTTTTCTGTGAAAAATATTACCCGAAGGCTAATTGAAAGCAATAGAATGACGAAAATACAATGGTATATACTATACAGTATAGTAAACGGTTCTTCTAGTCTAAATGTTAACTCTAAAATATAACTTTTGGGGTTTTGAATTATATTTCTGATACAGTGGAAGGCAAAGGACCTACTAATATGTGGCTTCTATGATGTAAGAGTAGAATAGTTTTCTGTTTGTACGTAAACAAAAGAACAGTCTATCTTGAATAACGTACATGGCAGCCTTACTAAAATCGCGCTTATAGCGGCCGGCCTTACAGATGATACCATCTCGGGGAGGGGAGTCATTAACCCCAGCCAGCGAGAGATTATGAAAACACAGACTGACGTACATGGTAGGTTTAACCCTGGGGACGATGTTAAGATTTGTTCTGGGAAAATTGTCTCACGTTAAGGCCTCTTCCTGGAACCCAGGAAAATCACGTCTTTAAACTAAATGCATTTTTGAAACGGGCCCAATATTGCGTAACAGAACAAAGTTATAAGCAAGCGATTGGTTTGATGATAACGCAGACAACAAAATCGAAAAAAAAAGTCAAAATCACTCTCTTCCCATTTCAAACAGTTGTTGACCTTGTCAGGTTCAGTTCAACACAATACGAGTGTAATGTATCTTATGCATTTGTCTGCTGCAGAGACTAAAGCACAAGGACGACCAAATAAAGCAAAGGGACGACTAGACAATGCACAAGGACGACCAAACAAAGCACAAGGACAACTAGACAATGCACAAGAAGTTCAAAAACGACCAGACAAAGCACAAGAAGTTGAAGAACGACCATACAATGCGCAAGGACGACCAGACAAAGCACAAGGACGAATAAACAAAGCACATGCAATCAGCTGACTATTCCAATACCTTAGCTCTAATTTTTTTTGTAACACATGTGTTAAGATGTATGTCTATATTTTTGTATTCACACTAAATGTTTATAAATTTATCGCGACTTCAATCCATATATTTCATATGATGTTTTTGGTTCTTAGTTCCTCATTCAAGACCTCAGTAAAATTAGGAATAGAAATATTCTATTTCGCAAATAGATAAATGATCAAACAATGGTACATAGAAAAAGGTCATTGAGATTCAATTAAACATCTTTTGGTAAAAACAAGCAAAAACGTGACTCAATTAAAACGTACGTCAATAGGAATGATTTGTTCACGTGTACACCTCACGTTAACTATAAGTTCTGCGTTTATTGTAGATCTAATTATCTTGAAACAATGACTCATTTGTTATTTACCAACGACCTAGCAAAAACATGAATAAAAAACAGTACTGCCTGAACTGCGTCATTGATTAAACGCATCGTTGACGACCACCGTCAAATTAAGGTTTATACATAAAACGTAATAGAATTTTGCCACATGATTGTAAAGCAAATGTAGCAGATGTGATTGCAACGTAATGGGAAAACAAAGGTGGAAATGATTATTGATGTTGCAATAAGCAGTTACTCAAGCAACTGGATATGGTTTTGGAAACGGTCAAAATCATATCCAGTTGCTTGAGCAATTGCGTTTTGGTGTATCTTTAAGTTATTACCTGGATGTGTAACTTTCATCGACGGGTTATTGATGTTATTATATGCCCTTGCCATGGAAGAGGCGGGACGTTCCTTCTGACAAAAGATTACCTTTCGCACCCTATACTACGTATTGTTCTTCCGGGAACTCATGAATGATATATATCATATAAAGCATTTTTGCTTCCTATCAGACGGTAATAAGCAATCATGATCGTGCATACATTAGACTGGGTTGGGCAAACTAAATGTAAGATGCATTCAACGGCTATAATGTGTTCGCAAACATTGACATGTGCACTCAAGAACAACATATAAGTCTCACACACAAACACACGCACACAGACAAGCATGTGCACACATAAATACACGCATATACACATACATGAACTCACACACACAAACGCACATATATATACGCGCAACCACACCCAAAAATACACACACACACACAAACAAACACACACACACACACTGTCACACGTGCGCCTTCCTAGCATATGGCACGTACATAAAGGGACAAAGCGCAGTGGGAATATTGTCTCCTAACAAGTTTAGTCTCACGGCAATATCTGGAGGAAATGACACGCGATATAATTTAGATATATATGTGGAAGCCCTGAATATATATTTAAGACCGTCTGAGGGCCGCAGGCTCCACAGGTTGCTTCAAAATAAGAGAAATTGGACAAATATAACCAGATAACAAGCCAGAGGTGCTACCAAGTTGGGCTTTGTCTATAGAAGCTATAGCTAAGAACTCCATATGGACCTCATACGGACTTGAAATATAAACAGTCACGTACGTGGGAACCCGGCTTCTCTCAACTGCGTTAGGCATTGTGCCTACGCCGCCTAATCAACTCATTCCACACGGAAGGAACCCCGGGTCGCTTGTAACCGGTGTTTCACCGCAGGCAGGGAGGGTACATTACGGGAGTACTAGGCCTGAGGGGCCGAGGAGACGTGCGTGGAAGCACGCTAGCACAAAGGGCAGTGGAAGCGGGTTCACACCTGCGTATATATTCAAGTCCGTTTGAAGTTCGCATGGAAGTCTTAGCTGGAAAAATAACTGAAATTCTACATATATAGCCAGATAACATGCTAGAAGAGTCGGCTGGTCGCACAACATACCCCTTGGACAGCTAACTCCTCTCGCATGTTATATGTCCATATTTCTCCAATGTCTGCTATTTTCCTAGCAACCTATGAAGCCTGGTAGAGGCTAACACTTCCATACGGGTCGACCACATACGGACTTGTATACGAACGTCTGAACCCGGCTTTAGGAGTGACATTTTAGGGAAAATGCCATGTCTAGGTACGGTGAGCACTCCAAGTATCATGTGTGAATACAAAAAGAAAACGAAGATACACCGATTTCTCCAGTTTCAAAATCACCAACAACACATTTGGAGTACCAAGCAAAGATGGTGGTCGTTTGTACCAATTCATTGTTAGAATTCTGTGTTGAAATTTCATCATATGCATAAATTCTCAAATTTACATAAGTTATAAAATATCATGTAATGCTAGGTCACCTTTATCCGTGGTATTACCCATATCCGTTATTTTCAAAAGCTGGGTATCAAAGGATACCAACCACTAATCTCCAAGCAGATCCAACGGTAGCATAAGACAGTATCAAAAGCTGCCAGAGGAGTGAAGCCGGCTTAGGAGTGTGTTTTGCTACCCCACCCAGCACATGTCTCAGTTGGAAGTTAACACCAAACAGGAAGGAGGGCAATTAGGATCTACACTGCAAGTACAGTTTGAAAGGGCAACAATTGGATGTTAATAGCCTTAATATTTTTGGTCGAGCCGACTGGAGGGAGAGCCCCGGTAGCAAAACACACTCCTAGGCCGGCTTCACTCCTCTGGCAGCTTTTGATAGTCTTATGCTACCGTAGGATCTGCTTGGAGATTAACCAACCACGTCAAATTGAAATACTTTCAAAATATCATAGCACTTTGAAACCACCGCCTGTCGACTTGATATCCCTAATTACTCTTTCCTTTTCTTCAAAATAATGGATATAGGTTACCCGACGGATAAAGGTGAACTAGCGTCACACAGCCGTCGTACTCACCACTTGGATGGCGCGGCCGAGGTTCGGCTGGAGGCGGAAGCGGTTGGATGAGTCGAGCGACGACAGGAAATGGAGTTCCTTACCGCCTCGGGCGTCAAACCACAGCGAACCTCCCACCCGGGGTGTCTGCAGTACACGGCTGGGTAGGGTAGAAGAGAAACTGTTACCACTAACCGAATCCAGAGGAGATCCACAGGAGAAACCGTTAGCTATAGTTATCACTAGCCCAAACCACAGGAGAAACCGTTAGCTATAGTTATCACTAACACAAACCACAGGAGAACCCATTTAATAGCTATAGTTATCACTAATCCAAACCACAGGAGAAACCGTTAGCTATAGTTATCACTAACACAAACCACAGGAGAACCCGTTAGCTATAGTTATCACTAACACAAACCACAGGAGAACCCGTTAGCTATAGTTATCACTAACACAAACCACAGGAGAACCCGTTAGCTATAGTTATCACTAACACAAACCACAGGAGAACCCGTTAGCTATAGTTATCACTAACACAAACCACAGGAGAACCCGTTAGCTATAGTTATCACTAACACAAACCACAGGAGAACCCATTTAATAGCTATAGTTATCACTAACACAAACCACAGGAGAAACCGTTAGCTATAGTTATCACTAACACAAACCACAGGAGAACCCGTTAGCTATAGTTATCACTAATCCAAACAACAGGAGAAACCCGTTAGCAATAATTATCACTGACACTAACCACAGGAGAACCCGTTAGCCATAGTTATCACTAACCCAAACCACAGGAGAAACCGTTAGCCTTAGTTATCACTAACCTAAACCACAGGAGATACCGTTAGCTATAGTTATCACTAACACAAATGACAGGAGAAACCGTTAGCTATAGTTATCACTAACGTAAAGCATACGTACAGCTGGATAGGGTACCGTTAGCTATAGTTATCACTAACCTAAACCCAATCTACAGGGGCCCCTCAGCAAGGGTGTCTGTATTATTAAACGGCTGGATTTAGTACAGAAGAAAGCTGACGTCTTGCTAGACGTCTGCAAAGGAGGCTAGTACAGCCTGAGGAGATATATGACAAAGAAATAATTGCCCCTTTCCATCAGAACATTTTTCCTGTAAGTATTTCTGGATGAGACATATCACAGCAGAAAATACCACATGTTGATGCCTCAAGCGCTTAGGAATACCTCACCAAGTACAGGTAACATTTATTGAAGGTAGGTAGGATTAGAATTGAGTTGTTTGTGATGCCTACCTGCACTGAAACTACATTCAGAACCATGTCACACGTGGTCAGGCGTGGTTAGCATTACCTTAAAGTTGTCATTTATACAGCTACGTACAACATTAACGTCGTCACATTTATTCGAGGAAACAAAGTATTTTCCTTTGATAAAATTACTTTACAGTTGGACAATAGTGAAATGATAAATGATCACGTTAACCAACATAAGATTACTAACGTAATACTAAACAGTTATACAAATGTACTACCACATATCTAAGTTCTCGTAGCCTCTTCGCTCTTTTTAAAACATATGGCAACATTGTAAAATTTAGCTCAACCTTCAACTCATTCCTGAGGTCTACCCGAAGCCTTACTTCACTAACATGTGCAAAATACCACGGTGTCATGAAGGCGATCGGTTACTTTGAGTATTTTGTAGCGCGTTTCAAGTGCGTGCCGCATAAAACATTCAAACAAGATTCATCTGTGAAGTATCATGAATGAATCAATGAAGAGTATTTTGATCTTTGCGTTCTAAAGGATTTCTTCGTACTTAAGTGCGTTGACCCCATAGGCACATGGGGCAAATTGTTTATGTTTACAAGCGTCAGTATTGTGGTCATCGGCAGCACTATGCTGGTAAATATGGACGGTTTTGTATTATGCCGCCGCTACTGCTCAAATGGGTTAACATGCAATTCGATTTATTCTGCGACCAAAACCTCCACATGTTTAAAGTATATCGTGGACAGAAAACGGCATTATATAAAGATATCTATTGTCTAACCGGCATGACCAAATATTTTCACAACACACGCGCTTCGCAGACATGTTGTATTAGCTGTGTATTACTTTTACATTACACCAAAAACGTTCCACACTACCAAGTAAGCTGTAGGTGCAAGACCAAGTCACTTTCGTGGAACGCCTGTCAGCGAGGGTTTAACCCTTGGTTTAACAGAATCTACAACAGCCTATTCTTTCCCAGTAGTAAAAAGCTTTATGTTGTACGACACTCTGTCTCACGAGATATTTCCAAGTACGATTTTATCTTGGGACAAATATAGAGGAGAAATATTCGCACAACGCTATGAGCGAAAATCGCTACTCTCCAAGCACAGACTCGGTTCCGACTGTTTTTACACGTTTTTAGGTGTTTTTATCGGGCTTTTCTATTTTGTACCGCTTTCCGTATGCCCCCACCGGAGCCTAACCTCTGCTTGCAGAGAAGGAAACCGTCACTGTCGTAAAATGAAACAAACAAATCTGTATCGTTCAATCTAACCGCCCTTACCGGCTATTCGCGAACTATAGCTTTCCAGGCACGAGGCAGTTTATTACACACAGTCACATTTCTGTGTGTCACAGCCCTACTCGCTTGAAGCGATTTAGTGAGGGAGCCCCTGACGCATTTGATGAAAACAAACTTTACGTCGAAACAGTTCTATACATACAAGAACCAGTCGGGTACTTACATAGCCTGTGCACGGTGGTGGGACATCATCCAAACGTGCCAGCATAGTACCAGTAACAAGAACGTCGGTCGCATTTTCCTGTATCCCGAGTCGCACTAATGGCGACTGTCTCTCGTCGCCGTCAGGTGCGTTTCTATCTCACCTGTCGCACCCCGGTTCTTCCCGCGCACAGCTCCGCCCTGTGTGGCCGCACGCAGACAAATTAGCAACTTCTGAATAAAGATGAAACTTTGCCAATATTCTACTAAAACTGCCCGGGGGACCAGGGACCGACTCAACGTTTCTAACTTCCTTTGTAAATGGAGACTTAAATTTTCATTTCCGGGACAGAGAAGATATCAGGCGACAAAGTATATGAACGTTTAGGACACAATATGAAAAAAGAAAGCGATTGATAAAATTGGAGACGAAAGCAAGTACAAATCTGTATGCCAGAAATAAATTCATTTTTTTTCTTCCAAAACACGGATGATCATGGCCACTGGCCACTGTATCACTTTGAGACGATCCCTTCCAAGTATTGGACGACGAATCGGGAAAGACCGGGGGGGGGGGGGGGGGTAATTCTTGTTTTTTTTTTTTTTTTTTTTTTGTGTTTTGTTTGTGTGGGGTTTTTTTTTTTTTTTTTTGGGCCTGCCTCGCGCTTCTTCTTTTTTGTTCGCTGCCTTTCGTTTTTTTTGTCCTTTTTCTTCGCGGTTTTCCCCCCTCTCTCTCGTTTTTTTGT
>NC_049986.1:20693615-20720563 GCF_000003815.2 Branchiostoma floridae | reverse complement strand
CACCGTTTTTCCCGTCATCACACATTTTTGTAAAATGACGTCAGTTTTCTATTTCACGAAATGCCCCATGTGCGATGTACTTTTTCAAAGAACGCTATCATTGGTCTAGTTCAACTCATTCTGATAAGTTGAGAATTGTATTTTGGGGGTTTTGAATACACACACACACACGCGCGCACACACACACACACGCATACACACACACAAACACACACACAAACACAAACACACACGCACACACGCACATACATACACACACACACACAAACATACAAACACAAACACACGCACACACACACAAACACACACACACACACACACACACACACATACATACAAACACACACAAACACACACGCACACACACACATACAAACACACACAAACACACAAACATACAAGCACACACAAACATACAAACACACGAACATACATACACACACACAAACACACACACGCAGGCACACACACACACTTACTGACACAGACAAACACCACACAGAGTGAAAAACATGGTGACATTTGGCATGTCACCTTTATAAAATACTCCAAAATCTAGTACTTGGTATCACAGGTTGACCTCTCATAGCACACCACATCACCTTGCTGTCACACAAACAGACCTTACGAAAGTCGCTGTACTTTTGCCGTGTCAATAAAGATGTCTATGTGTATTTGAACGCTACCTCCACAGCTCGGAGAGTTGGATTTCAATGAGAAATTGGTAACATAATTTGTGTCGACATTTCTGAAACACATTTCATGTTTAAGCGTGTAGTTCTGTATTCTTCCATCCGTTTGTATAGTCAGGTCTGGTGTGGATTAATTTTTATACATGTACCTGGTGTGGATTTGCTTTATTTCTTTTTCATGTCTATCTTCACGTTAGGCCTGTGCACTTATCTAGATTCTGTTTCCATTGTTTCACTGTATCTAAAACGTATACATCAACATTTCCCTGAGAATATGCTGGGTGGTAGACATGCGATGACGCAGACACCGTGTGGGAAAATAGAGAAAATGACAATAAATAATGTATGTATTTTGCCACAGCGTTGGCAAAAGCGATTTAAAAGTGGAATTGGTTACATAGTTTGTGGCGAAAGAACATTCTCTGACATTTTCTCACAGACCTTGGAAATAATTGGTTTTTGCGCGCCATGCTTTGAAGTTCCAACGGCCAGTTTCTGACAGCTGTGCACATTAGTTCTTATCACAACTAAAAGAACACGTTTTAGAATGTTTTATCACTGTCTAATATTTACCTTTGCCAGAATGGCTAAGGTTATGTTTTGGGCTTGTGAGTCTGTGTGTGTGTCTGTGTGTCTGTGTGTGTGTTAACAGCATAACTCAAGAAGTCTTGGATGAATCCCGATAATATTTGGTAGGTGGGTAGGGGTCGGGAAAATGAAGGTCAAGTTCGATAATGGGCCCCCTAGCGGCTTGCTAAGGTACTGCAGCGGAAACTCAATTTTTTTATATCTCGTGTTCTGGACATGCTGTGGTCATGATTTATGGGTGGTAGATAGCCCACGGGGCAGAGAGTATGTGCTGTGAGTTTGGGCCCCCTAGCGGCTTTTTTTGGTACTGCAGGCGCCTGTTTCCTTTCAAACTTTGGACGAGAATAACTCTGCAACGTGTTGACGGATCTTCATGATTCTTGGTATGTAGATAGAATGAGTGTTGACTTACATAATTGAATACTAATTATGTAAATCAACAGCTAATTTGCATAATTAATTAGGAAAGTTTATAAACCCACTACATTCCATGATAGGACTTTGAAACTTGTCACATATGTAGCTGAGAGGAGAGAAATGGCAATACATATTAATCATGCAAATGACGACCTCATTTGCATAATTAATGAGAAAATATGAACGTGTTGACGGATCGTGACGATTTTTGGCATGTAGATAGCCTAAGTGAAGACTTACACAATTTGATACTTATTATGCAAATTAACAGTTAATTTGCATAATTGATTATGAAAATTTCATAAATGCACTGCATTCCATTATAGTAGTTTCAACGTTGTCACACATGTAACTGAGAAAGAGGAAAGAGAGTATAAGGGGTATATTTAAAGACTTTGAAAGAGAATAAGTCAAAAAATTGATTCTTGGTATGCTGATAGCTTGGTATGCTGATAGCTTAAGCAATGCTTGATACAATTTGATATTGATTACTTGTAAATTGGGACCAAATTTGCACAATTAATGCCGAAATTTTACAAACCAACTCCAAGCATATAATTATAAAACAAAATGAAATGAGTAACGCATTTGTCTACAGACACCATTCTACATAACAAACCTAGTTTATTTGGCAAAGGTATGTGTTCGTGGAACTCTAGTTTTGTAATGTAAACGTAAAAAATGTCGTTCGTGAGTGAGTGTGTGTGTTTCTATTGTGAAGTCATATGTAACACAAATCTAATTTAGAACCCAGCAAGGCCGCCAACGTGCCACAATCCAATGACATAACCTCTTACACAAGAGTAGAGGTATCTAGACATGAAAGCTGGGAAGGAAATGAAACGGCTTAGAAATCTGGCAGTATTTCCTATCTAAGACTCTAATACAATGTGTTGTCCCACATGGCTCATTTTTAGACAATATAGCTACATGTAACATGTATAATACATTATATAGTACATGTCTGTAGTTGTCTATATAATAATTTCCTCAAGCAAATTTAAGTTCAGCTTGACACCTACATGTAAATGATGATACAGTATATGTATTGTGAACATGAAATAATATGTTTTTTTTTTTCAAACTTTATTCAATATTTCAGCATAATACACAGCACATACATATACATCATTGGAGCACAATAAAAAAAACATTAACATGAGGTATAACAGGACTGGGTGAGAGAGAGAGAGAGGGATAACAAGCGTTGATCATTGGTCTGTGATTGACTTAACAGGTGTATCTAAGGGATATCTATCATTGGCATATTGGCAATTTTAGCTTTAAAGTATTTCAAGTTTGGTTTCAAATCTTTCAAAAAACAGGTGTAAATTACATATTTGGCAATAAGGATACAATGTAAAAGCTTGTTGTCTCTATATGTTTCAGATATTTCATATATATAATATATGAAATGATATATGAAATATTACTTAGACATTAAAATTTCCACAACAAAGATTATATAGTACATGTCTGACGTACTCTATACAAGCAATTTCTTCAACCAAGTCTATCTACATTGACCCGTGATGACATCTGCATCGCGAATATAGAAAAGAATACATTGTAGATAACTATATAAATGTTGTAATTATCGGAGAAAAGGAAAACTCCGGACGTAAAATAGATCATCCGTCCCCGCTATGCTTCATGTCATAATTCAAATGAAATCTGGGACATCGCAAGATGTACTAGTATCTCTCAGGTAGTCTGGTATCCAGCCTTATTATAGCTCCCGGGTCTCATCTGCCCTCTATGGAAAAGTATTTATGGAGAGGACAGAAGATACTCGGGAGCTATGATACGGCTGGATACCAGGCTATCTCTCAGGCCGAAGGACGATACAAGGACTCTGATCCCGATTTACCGGAATTACCGATGCTGGCGGATCGCAATGTCTACCAAAAGAAAGTAGCTTTGTAATATGTATTGTAGTATGATTCATTGCTACATACTACGCAAGACCTATTACAAGGCTAGTTTCTTTTTTCCATCCATGCCCCTTCTTCCGGTTGCCCCCGTTTCCTTGTAGATTAGTCTGTGGCACTAGGTGTTATCTGCGTGCACTGTCCCTCAAACTGTGAGATTGGATTTATTTTCTAGGTCACTTGTTGGTATTAAGGTGCACTCTCACTGCACTTGCGTCACGCTTGCATCACTGCGTCGTTCTAAAGATTCTCAACAAATTTCAGAGATAAAGAACGAATGTTTTTTGTGTATTTTGTCGTTCGTCTTCTAAGCCAACAAAACAGTGACGCAGTGAGTGAACCCCGCAGTGACGCAATTTTGACGCAAGTAAGGTGGGAGTCCGTTGGCAAAGTGCCTACTGTGGGCAAGGTCGCTAATTAACGTCCTTGGTTGAGGTTATTGACATCTCAAAGTTATTGGTTTGAACCCCTAACGCTGCTATTCTCTTTGGAAATAAATGCACTTTAGATCTATTTTATCCCCGGTTAGGCATTGTATTCGGTCTGTTTGCTTGTATGTTTGTTTGTCTTAGTTTGTTTTCAGGTTTATTCCCACTGGCTGTCGTTCAAGTTTGTTTTACGGACTGAGTTGTACCCGGAGACTGGTAGGATGCGAGGGTTAAGCTAGCCTACATCCCGGTGTCTTCTTCTCTATACGTGCTTAACCTCATTAGGCTGAGGACTGCAAGCACGGTACGTAAGACGTACACAGGACTGTAAGTTTTTGATCCACTCACACCGCACCATCGCACGTGTGGGGGTTCTTTAACGTGCATGGGGTATGGCTCTCCCCATACACGGGACCTCCATTTAACGTCCTATCCGAGGGACGACTCATTTTTCACTTGAGTAAAGTGAGGAAAGTCGTGTAAAGTGCCTTTCCCAAGGGCACAAGACCGACAACACGGCAGGTGGATTCGAACCGGCGACCTCTCGGTCACGGGCCGAATACACTACCACTGTGCTACGCGGCCCCGGTGTCGTAGGCAGGATGGCAGGAAGTGGATTTTGGCACATCACCTTAAGTCACGAACCCGGGGATGGTATGTGACCGAGGGTGGGGGATGAAATAGACATTATGTTAGCTAATGTTATAGATTTTTCAAGAAATTTACCCCCCCCCCCCTTACAAAAAAGACTTAACCCTAACGGGGGGTAAAAGTGCCTGCGCCAACTTTGACGTCATAATAAAAAGAATGGACAAAACTCCACAAAGTAAAACTGAAATGCATGAGGACACTTATATTTTCAATGTCAAATTTGGATTCTATGCTAATTGTGATTGCAAATCTGCGGATACGTTCATCCATCCTTAGATAGGGTAAACTGTCTTTGACTTGAATAGGAAGAAGTACGTTACTCTACTGCCCTTCAAAAAAGGGCGGTATGTTTTTCTATGGAAAGTCGGGAAACAGGAAGCACAACATTTTTTTCATGGCCCATTTTACACATGTCGAATAACAACATAGCAAATAAAATTGTACCATCGTCTGGACATGTCAATGATTCTGACCCAAATAGCAGAAATGTGCAATATTAGATACCACAGGTCCTACCGTTTGGTCTCTTTTGCCACAAAAATGTTTAATTTTCGGATGGAATGTTTGGTATTTCTGTAATGTTAGGTTTCACATTTCTATATCTAAACGTTTTGTTTTCTTCATTTCAATTCAGCGTTTGTATAAAAGCAATGTTATACTTTTTTGTACTTTCTATTTTACCCGATTGAAAAGTAAACATGCCGTTATTATGTCGAGAGCTAGGGGAATTTCCCTGGTACAATGAACCTGTAAGTACTGTACATGGTATCTGTCCTCTCTGTCACGACCAGTGGAAGATTAGCACTTCAGTGAGCTAAAGCTGGATCAAGATCACTTTTATTCAGTCTGTTCATTACACTGCGATACATGAACAAGCCGCTAGGGAGCCCAAAATCTAATCGTTTCTAAGATCTACCCACGTACCAAGTACAATGTATCAATACTATCCATCTTGAGCTATGCTGGTCTTCTGCACACAAATAAACACACATACATACAAACGCTACCAAAAATGTAACTTTCTTGGCGATGGTAACTTATCTGTACGTATGGTGTTGAAATAGAATTTAGATGGTTGCTTAACTGACTGAAATTAGACAGAACCCTGTAAGATGAATTGCGGAACGTCCGAAGTTGGGCCACGACAGAAATGGAAGTTTTTTTGTAGATTTGTTAAATAGTGAGTCCAGCTTCTTTTTAAAAATGTCGATCGTGAGGGGGGCTGGGACATTTGCAGACACGTTATTCCACAAGTGAATAGTTTTCAGTTTTACAAGCAATAGACGTGAAATTTTGGCTGGCAATGGCTCGAACGTTGCATGGAACAGTAGCACAAGTACGCGCCGGAATGAGGTCTTCTATAAGCACTGTGATGCAAGACCATTCGTTATTTACTAAAATTGATGATCTTAATTCTTATACAACATTGTGTTTTTTATCACCTTCTACTTTACCAAGGACAAACGTGGTTGAAAATTGTCTGTGTGAGTGCGGAAATTCTCACTGCGACTCATCAAATCACGCGTCTTGAATCAATCTGTACTGACGAAAATTAATCCAACCTGCTTCGATCTGGTCAAAATCTATCTTCTTCTGTCCCTTAGATTAGTCTGCTGGTCCGAAGGACAGATGTGGGCAGTGGGACGCATGGTGATGTTTATTGTAGAGAAACGCCACCTAGCGAAAATGGTGAGAACCTTAGAAAACCTAAAGCAGGTTACTCGATATTTCATGACAATTCACGAAATTTGAGTTCAACCACTCGTGTGTTGAGTATGCTGAATTTTAGCGATATTGATGTTTTATTGCAACAGTGTGTTCCATGAACAGTGTGTTGAATATCTGCGCTCTAATAATTATTACAACGCAGTGTGTTGAATATCTGTACTTTTATTTTATTTTACTCCTTGAAAAAGATTCTGTTATAACTGCACATCAAGAGACAGCAAAGTAGAATGTTGAATATCTACCTAGGTATGGACATTAATGGAACCTGCTTTCATCAGAGTATGTCCTCGGCATCTTATGTTCCTGTGATGTGGCTGGCCTGAGGGACAAACGTGCAAAGTTTGGCACTCGTGTCAATGCCTGTTGTGGAGAAGCGCTACCTGGCGGATCTGATTGATGAGCAACGGTTCTGGCCTGGCCTGGTTCTAAAGATCTCTCCCTCTCTCTCGCGTACACACATACGCACACACAGTCACACACACACATATAAACACACATGCATACATTACACATACATGGAAACATACGTGTATATATATAGAAATAGGGAGATCTAGAGATCTGTATATATATATATATATATATATATATATATATAAGAAGAGAAGCCTCATCATGTATCATTTGAGTATATAGAAAGAGTCACAGAGAGAGTCAGATTGTAAAGGGATCTTTTAAAATGCCTTATTTTAAGGTAAAAGCGGGGGCATTTTCTAATCTCCTTGATAATGATAGGGGTTTTTAGTTTTGCCATGGACGTCTTATCTTACAATGAACGACCAAACATCTTCAGTGAGCACAGCCAGCTTAAGGAGTCTGGCCCACTGAAGATGTCTAACCTCCTTGATAATGATAGGAGGTATAAATTTTGCCATGGATTCCTTACGTAAGCTTGTCTTACAATGGTTGACCTAACATTTGTAACAACTTCAGTGAGCACAGCCAGCTTAAGGAGTCTGGCCCAGACTGTTATTACTTATGACCTTGTGCAGCCCAGGCGTCGGTAGTTCTGAAGAGATCAGTTTTGTTTAGAAACATTTCGTCTCGCCGCCACCCCTCATTAATATCTGCACCCACGTTACGGCACTGACAGGACCAGACGTGACTTAATTAGCGGAGTGCTTGCTGTAAACACGGCCGACTATTTTGATAGCCTTGGTGTGTTTATCGTATATGTTCTATCGACTCCCCGTAGCCAGGATTTTGGTTGGGGGGGTTCTTTTTAGTAATTGTGGGACCATCGAGCGCCGCAGGCGCGAGACTCACGCCGAAGGCGTGAGCTACCTAGGGGGGTCCGGGGGCATGCTCCCCCGGAAAAATTGAAATTTTGACCCTCTGAAACGCCATTTTCTGCATTTTGACGGGCAAAAATCGCATGCGAAGTTTAATGGAATTTCTATTAAAGGACAAGGCTTTTGCGTAAGTCTTTGAGGCCCTCGACATATTTTCACCATGTCCGACACCAAAGGCGCGAGGCGTCGCAATGGAGGTCCGGGGAAATTTTGAAATCTGGACCCTCTGAAAAGCCATTTCCTTCACATTCTGGGGCAAATCTTGCTGATAGACTCACTACGATTGGCTAAAATGTCTATCAGGGGAAAATGAAAATCAGCCATGCCTTTGAAAAAAAATGTTTGACATGAAAAAGTGGACCTTCGAGCCTGAAAAAGCGGACCTTTTGAGCGTGTGGGGGGGTTCTTCCGAACCCCCCGAACCCCCCCTGGCTACGGGCATGCATGGGCTGGGGGTGTACTAGTCATGATTCTGTGAATTTACTGTACATGTACATTGTATGTGGGCGTCAGGAATGGTATTGTACAGTTGTTTAACCTCATTAGCAGATCTACGAGTCTGGCCTCTTTTTTTTCAGGTGGCCATGGAGTACCGGTTTATGTTGCAGTCAGTTTCTTGTCGCCTAGAATTGTAGACAAGAAACTTAGAGCAAAAGAAACTAGGTGAATTTCCATTATAGAAATGCAATGCTGTTGTAGAGCCAGCCAAGTAGGCTAACCGTTCTTAGAAAAAACTTAGAGAAGAATAGGAAGAAGAATAGATTAATAGCCTTGGTGTGTTTATCGTTTATGTTCTATCGACTCCCATGGGCTGGGGGTGTACTAGTATGCTGAATTTACTGTACATGTACATTGTATGTGGGTGTCAGGAATGGTATAATACAGTTGTTTAACCTCATTAGCAGAATCTAAGAGTCTGATGGAGTATCGGTTTATGTTGCAGTCAGGTTCTTGTTTACCTGGCCTTGAAGACAAGAAACCTAAAGCAATATTAGCCTCTACCAGACTCCGCAAATAGTAATAGGGGAATTTGACCAAGTTAGAAATACAAGTCCAGTAGGAATTAATTGCTCAGAAAGGGCCTGCTCAGAAACAATGCATCAGTTTTCCCCGGCCATACCACCCCCTCCGGTCCATTTGATCCTGCCGGGCTCCGACAGAAACACCTTCTCCATCCATCAGGATACAGAGCTGACCTAATTAAACTGGAAACCCTTCGCCCAACCTTACAGTCCGGTCCCACAGGACACTACACGGTACACGGACTGCAAAAGACTGACTGAGATCCCATGGAAACTTATTTTTCCCTGTTTGCCAAATTCTTCTCTTTTGTGAAGTGCCCGGTCCCCAACGGCACTAGCTAAGGAGTTTCGACACGACTGTGGTTCCTCTGCGTTAGGAAAATGGATCTGCACAGACCTAATTAAGCTGGAATCTCTCCGCCCAATACTACAGTCGGGTCCCACAGGACACAACACGAGACACGGGCACTGGTAAACCAGTCTGCAGGGATAGAGCCTTCATAAGGCTAGCGTCACATTTTGAAACGAATAATAGAAATTTATACTTAAAAAATATATACACAGTTCAGTTCAGTTCACCTTTATCTATACTGATATTATTTTTTTTACACAAATAATGCCCACGACTTTTCTCTTAAAGTCTTGTGTAGTTTGTTGTCTTCTATATAATACTTTTCGTTCCCGAAAGCTGCCCAACCGCGCCCTGCGAACATTTGATTATGTACTGTTCTCTGATTGCCACCTTTGCCTTACATGTATGAGATGGTTAGATTGATATGTTGTATAATGAATGAATGAATGAACTTTATTGCGCGACATTTGTACATGGTACAATTGTAAGGCAACAGTAATAAGTCAATTAACACAATGATACTCGTCTAATGTCTATACTACATACATGTATATTCCGCCACCTCTTGCCCCCCCCCCCCCAAAAAAAAAAACAAGCAAACTATTCAATTACCCGAGAAGAAGACGACGTCTTGGGAAAGTACCAGCGATTTCGTATTTCACCAGAATATAACAACTGTTACAGGATCTTACAGCTGTGTTGAGGAGGTACTTTTACTTTCTGTCCTCTTCTATGCCCAAACTTCACACAACTGTATGTGTATGTCAACTAGAATGGAGAAGTATATACCAGTACTCCTAAAGGGACGAAAATCGTTCGGTTCTTTGATAGCTCAGCTTTTTCTTAATCTTGTTGTTCTGGCATAGTTGTTCAAAACTTGTTAGTTATTGCACTGTATCGTGGCATGGTTAAACAGCAAAGGTAAAAAAAAAACTACAAGTTCTCAACTATGGGTTATTCTGTAGTTCTAGTCTAAGGTTGGGCATGCAGTAGTTGAAAAGGCCAGTATCAAGTCCTTTAATATAATAGACACCAAAATATGTTCATCTTATTTTCTTTCGGTGCATCGTTTCCAAGTGTCGCCGTCGCATCCAAAGCGACGCATCCAAATCCTCTACGTTTTACATTACGTTTTAAGGATGATAACATAACATATTTATAGCAAGGAAACACTTAAGGAAGGGCTATAGACTACGTCATCTTTGTTGTGTATGTGCACTTTGGAGTACAGTGAAATCGTTTAACCAATTACAAGATCAAGATGCTTGCGTGTTCTTGATTCATCTGCGGAATGACACACTTGGGAGCGGTGTCACCGAGATCATTTAATTACATTCCGCTGCGTTCCTGACTGCGCCCGTTGGGAGTTCTGGGTACCGGGGAGAGGTCTGGGAAATTTGCGAGTTGTCGGAAATCGGGTTCAGCGCGACTTTGATTTCACTGGGATAACCACACGCCCACACGGACTTAGGGCAGTACCATTTTCTCAAGTTCTAGAGGCTAGAAAATTAACATCATTCTCTCATCACATTTACGCTTGTGTTCAGTATTCAAACAGTTTTGTCCGAATACAAAGTTTTGTAACTCTTTAAAACCCCAAAAGATAAGGCAGGACTACAGTAAGGCAGGACAAAAGTTTTTCATTCGTGGTTCTTTTGTAAACACCCCTATCAAAAAGTTGCCTGGTCTTAATTAAGGTAGGGCTTATGTTCCACACATGCTTCTGACTTCAGTTTATCAGCATAAACTCGAGCCGAAGTCTTCGCTACTCCAAGAGCCGTTGTTGTTCCACTACTACTTCTAAACTTTACAAAACAAACTTTGCAAACTTTATTGTACGATGAACGCAAGCGACTTTACGAGGACGTTAGCGGACAAGGCCCGTGTACCGGAGGATGGGCTGGGGTCTCGCGGGGAGGGGGTGGACTCTGCCCCGAACGGCGGCAAGAGCTTCACGGTGAGTCATCTGCTGGACCTGGAGGACGCCGGGGCAGCGGCGATGGACCCGTCGGGGGAGGGAGGCTACTGCGCCGTAGACAAGCTGGGGGATGGCTCGGTGGATCCGGAGGGGAGGGACACTGGGAGCGACTCGGGCAGGAAGGACGGTGAGTTTTCTGTTATATTCGCATTAACAGCAACAACAACAACATCATCATCAACTAAGACAACAACAACAACAAGAACAACACACATACGTTACTTTCTATTAGACGTGTGTACATGTCCAGTGTTGTCTTACCCCTTATTTTTTGTCTCGAGAAAAACTGGACGCCTTTTCCTAGAGCTCGAGTTATAATCTATTTCCAAGTCTTTAAACGGCACGATTTTTAATATTTCTAACACGATTTTGTTAACTCGCATTTAACTTGACTCTAAACGCGCTAAATAGTACTTAACGCTAAGTGCTATATATTCAAATTTTCACGGTAATGCATTTTAAGTTTTGTCAAATTACCGGTGTCAAAAGCTAATTAGTTTTTCAAGGAATATCATCACTGGTCTCTGAAACTCATAGAATTTTGTTTTACAAAATTATAATTCAATTTAACTGGAGAAACATTGGCTCAACTCTGGGCTCAACTCAAGCGTAATATCTTCCATCAACACAACCTGGTTGTAATGAACCTTCAATATAGGAACGCCGGCCCAAACGAATCACAGATGTTGCAATTTCTCAGCATAATTAACGAAGTCTATTGGTTTATGTTGACATCTGACTTTTCGCATGACACATTACAGGGATGTGGCGAAGCTCTTGTTTGTTGTATTGGCAAAATACGTGGCGCTGAAAGCAGCAAAACAATCCAACTGACCTGTGAGTCAAGACCAAGAAATATAGCTGAACATGTTCGATGCATAGCGAAACATAGGAGCCTAACACCAAACCACTCACAAGCCCACAAGATAACAGTTAACGTTACCCAAGCAAGGCTTAGTTGCTTGGGCAACTGTTATCTCGAGTGGTCTTGAGTTAGCCTGGAATCCAGCCGTATTGTAGCCCCAAAGTCTCTTCTGTCCTCTCTGCAAAATATGAGTATGTTTATAAGGTAAATCTATCTAGTGTCATGGGTAACTGTTATCATATCTCACATTAGATTTGTAAAGTACAGTACATTGAATGGCTGTTAGTCTTGTGTATCTTATTACTTGCAATAGCTTCGTCGAACCATTCTATACCGCATATCTTATTGGTTGCTTTGACTAATGTGGTGGACCGATACAAGATAAAAAAACTTACGTATATACAGTAGTAGATAGACAAAACTAGCAGCACCTGAGGCTTTAGGATGAAACATATAAACAAAGCCTGACTGGGCAATCTAGGTCAGGACTAACTTTTCTTACAGTCGCTTGCTGTCTGTGGTTCCCTATCAAATTCTGTGTACCCATAACAAGAATCTTATATGTGATTTCATAACTTTTTCATTGCTTGTTTTTATGACTGACAAGAAGAAGGAGAATTACTGACTGTATAGAACACAGATGGCTCGCGCTGTGTATACATGTATGTATAGAATTATACTCCTAAAGTAATCAAAAGTGTTAGGCTCTTTGACAGCTCAGCTTTTTCTCAACCTTCTTGTGTCGACAAAGTGTCGAAAATTGTTAATTGTTGCACAATTTCTTGGCATGGTTAAACAGAAAAGGTAAAAAAAAAGACACCATGGCCACTTCAAGTTCTCAACTGTATAGATACCATGTAGTCTGACTAGGTAATCTTGGTCACAATTACTTATCTTAGAGCCGCCTTCATTTGCAATCTTTTAAAATCTATGCACCCATAGCGAGAATACTACATTTGATTTCATAGAAGAAGAAGAATTACTGACAGTATAGAACACATAAGTCACACACTGTGCAGTAGCGGACTATACCGCCGGGCCAGCCCCTCTCCCGTAAATTGTCGCTTACCTGCACCAATTTGGTCCAATCTATATCAATCCTGCTGCATAATGGGAAGACACAGGGCGGCGGCTGGACTGGGTTTCAGGAACTAGTCCCCTTTCCACTAGACAGCATTGAGCTGCGCTCTCACTACGAACTAAAACGGACCTATGTAGCCTTCCACTTTATACTGGGTATTTCATACAAAATGTAAAAGTGTGTCTGAAACGACAACAAAACACAAAAGATGTGGATGAATTCGTTTCTTTTCTATACAATTCGTAGAAAGACTTTCTAAAATCTTAGGTCTCAGAGAGAATGCGGCGAGAAAAGGCCGTTGTTCCACCAGCAAAGGATCACACATAAAGCACCACTTGTTGCACTGGAGGTTTTCCTGGTACGATAAAGATCAGGAATCGGCCATATCGCACCATATTGTACAGTCGGGGTCCGCAACAACCACTTTCCACCAGATTGTGCGATCGTCGAGAGGTTTGTCAAATTATTTAACGAGTTTCATAAATAGCCTTTTAACGCTTTGTATGTTGTGGTGTCTTTCAAATTATCTTAGTTTTACATATAATTTCAGATTGCATCATATTTCGACTATAAAATTAAGGGTCACACAAATCCAATTTTTGTTGTTATACGGTCTCTCGCGCACGGAAGTGGAAAGGGGGCCAATCACTCGACAAACAACAAATAAGGAAAAGTCACATACTAATTTTAGTGTCGTTTTTACCATCGTAATGATTTTTTTTCTGTAATACAATACCTTATCTTACATAATGCAGAAAAGGGATTGTGTGTAGTACAATGTATTCATGCACTGTCTAAAACTTAGGGAGAGTCCTTCTCTCTCTTATTACCAACGTCCCTGTACTACGGTAATAAGCTGTGAGGTTGTACCATATGTTATACCCATTACCCACTCAGTGTTTATTACCGTTTATACTAAGACTTAGAAAGCGACCTCCCCTCTCATCATTACAAACGTCCTCGGTACCGTAGTACGGTAGTAAGCTGTGCGGTTGTACCATGTGTTAGACCCATTACCCACAGTGTGTTTATTACGGTTTATACTAAGACTTAGGAAGCGCCCTCCCCTCTCACTAACCTTCCCACCTCGTGACAAAGTTTTCCTCGCCAAACTCAACAAGTTACACAAACAAACGTACCGGAGAGGGCGTTCCTCTTCCGTCTTGTTAAACTAAAGTGCCCAGCCTAGCCCTACCGGGGCGACATGCTGGCTTCCTCGGTCACTATAAGCTCCTGCCCCCGCCAGAAGTCTCCAGCTTTTCCCGGGGCTATGGTTGGGATCAGGACGATTCGGCCCTTTACGCACAACTATGCCCTGTCAACTCGTCGACCAGAGTTAGGCTTAGGGTTAAGGTTGAGGTTAAGGTATTGGGTTTAATTGACCACGATGTTAAGTCGTGTTGGTTTTAGCTATGGGCCGATTCGATAAAAGACCGAAGCGTCAGACATTCGAGTTTCTTTTTGCTTGTACAGCAGTCAGCTGGCCAACTTAGCACACTTCTGCCGTTTCTGTAATAATTTCATCAGTACTTAATAGATAGTAGTAACCAATTTAGACATAAATGCTGACATCAAAGTTAGCATTCAGGAAACCCTTAACTACAAAAAACGATCGAAAATTAGGCAAAAATGCAAAAAAATGAAAACATACATTTGGCATTTTTATGTACAATTTAAGACGTGTAACAGCGTAATGCCCATTTTAATGTATACGTTTAAGATATAGTTTACATATATTAGTTCGACTGAGCTGAAAAGAAAGAGTTCTATACATCTGGTAATATGAGCAAGGGCCAAGAAAAAGTCATTATGAAAAGGTTAACCTTTTTTTCCTGGTCGATCGTGGGTCCGTGGGCGTAGGGTGGGTTGCGTGTTTTCCTCGTGGTTTCATGGAAAGGAAAACTTGAGAGAGTTCCAACATCCTGTATTGATATCAACAGGGGCTTTATTGTGATGTCATAGAACGGTATAACTGCCAGATGTAAATATTACTTATGTGGCATATACAATAGGCGCGTAACGGTCACGGGGTTGACTCCCAGCGTTCCAGGCTGGACGTTGTATCCTTGGGAAAGGTACTTTACGCAACTTTCCTCACTCCACCCAGGTGTAAAACGGCTACCTGACTTCGGTTGGGCAAGTAAAAGGCGGTGGGACAAGAGATTGGGCTCCAACTTCCAATACCGTGTCCTAGACAGAGTAGATAACGAACCTAAGGTCTCAAAAAGGCTACGGCCACTTTGGAAGTACCTTAACCATTTTACCTGCCTTCACGCAAGCATGCATATACAGGGCTTACGTGTAGGTGTGACAAATGCTGTTACGTAATATAGGCAACTGCCAGCATGTGACCGGTACGTTTCGCCGAAGGCCATGGCCAGTAGCTCGGTAGGAGATTGGAATTTTCCATGACGGAAAATGTTCATATCTCGGAAGCCAATGCCAACAGTCCAGATGTCACCTACGGTAGTATACATACAGGATACAAGCTGACTTAACTACATGTCTAGAATGACGGGACAAATGAAAACAACAACATAAAAAATTAAGGGGCGATGATCAGTAATTGGTAAGTAGAAATATTACTAGATTGCCAAAGATGTTCTTTTGAAAAATGCTCGACAAAATATGTTCCTGCTTAATAAATGATTGAAAGTGATTATGACAAGGTTTAACGTAAAGAGGAAACGCCTCGGAATCTTCTGTGCTCCCCGGGTTTCAGTGAAACAAGATTTGGAACAGGATTTGTTTCAAACCGTGACCCTTCAAAGATCGTTCAGGACCTGTGCGTTTAAACCTTGACCCTGACCGTTCTGTTCCGCTCTTAATTCTGTTGGTCACTGATAATGCCTGGCCGAGTGGCAAGACTAGAGAACCCGAAATCGACTTCATAGCGTCGATTCTTGGCAATCCCCGAGAGAGGTTGTATCCTTGGGAAAGGCATTTAATGCGACTTTGTTCACTTCACCAAGGTGCACCTGGTTTCGATTGGGCAGGTAAAAGACAACAGAAGAAGGGGTGGGTACTGCCTTCCACCCAATACCATACATTTGATGCCCATATGGCCCAAAAAGGGGATACCTTTACCTTTACGTACCTTAACTACTAGTATATGGTATAGAATCTGTGTATTTCTAATCAGGGGCGACGGATCAAAACAAGACCTATTAAAGAATTAACGCTTTAGAACAGGTAAGATGGAAATACACACAAATCCTGTACAGTCTAGTCATTTTCAAAAATACAGACTTAATTTAACACATAACCTTACCGTTGATTGTATACTAGAATCATTTCATCCAAAAGCATAAAACTTTCAGTACATTAGTTTTAAGTAAGAGGACTAGTTCACCTTAGGTCGTTGTGGTGCTGCACTTTTAGGTACTGTCTACCATCGCGTTCTTAAAGTCAGTTTGAGTGATTGTTCAGAAAAGACTCCCAGCAACTGCACAACGTTACAGCAGGATTTCCCCATGTAAACAGGGCTAAACCTTGCCAAACATCCCAAGAGGACTCTTGATACTGTTCTTATTCCGCGCCAACTCTGGACAAGTTTCCCGTTTTCTGTCACAGTTATTATTGAAACGGTTACAGAAGCCACGGCGGCCTTGCCGACTGTTGTTCCTGTAACTTACCCCCAACACAATCGCATACCAGCAAGGCTACTTTGTGAAAGCCACATTTATGTGCGGTTTAATAAGGCCTCCTCTATATCTAGACGCTCTCACTGCGACCTACCTTCGATTTCATACTTGGTATATTATGCAAAATGTGTGACTGAAAAGACAGAAAACACATAGAACGTAAAGAGATTCGCTTTTTTTTCTATACTGAGTATACAAATATTCATTGAGCGATCGTCCAAATTTCAGGTAACTGATAGAATGTGTCGAGAGCGCTGGCTATGTCAAATTTGCAAACCGGGGCCCAACGGCATCTTCCGAGAACGACACTAAAATACACAAAACGTAAATAGGAGTTTCGTGGGCGTATTTTTTCTATATATTAATTTTTTTATTTTTTTGTTTACTAAAACAGCTCGAATTTGGAAATGTGACCCTAGCAATAGCGAAAAGCGGGTATAATCAGTCTGGTGTGGGCCGGTGTTAGCTCGGCGCCGTCGTTAGCCGCTACAGTGTTTTGGTCTCGTTCTAACACGCCAATTAATTAGCCGGGCTATCAGCATTTCTGCACCGCGGTTATCGGGACGTTATCGTGGCGCGTTTCTTCTATCACGGCCCCGGCCTTAATTGGAGTCTGAGTCTGGGAAATCTCCCGGGTGGAAGTGCGGTGTGAGGACGAAACACGAGCGGGGTGGAGGGTCGTGGGATAATTGGAAAATAAATACTAGATTTTCAATTATACATCCAGACCGGTCTCAAAATATAGTTTCATGTTTCGTGGGTCGCCGTCCCCAAATAGAATTGAAATAAATGAATGAGCCATCGAAGCTCATTTGTGTACAAAGCTAAACTTTCTTCCAGCACAAAAGTATATACTATACACGAACCATATTTTCAATGACCACTACTGTCGCCTTCTTCAGGGTAGTTTAGCATTGTACTGATGTTTTGACTGTTGACTATAAAAACAAAAATAATGGCTTCATTCTTCAATTGACATAGCGTTAAATACAGCAAACAAACAAAAAGTCATCTCTGTTTGACTAATGCGCACATTCTATCCTTTCAAACAGATGTAAAAAGTAAAAACAATCCTTGACTTATGGCACTGTTCAAATAAATGATGAACTTGTTTGCAATACTAACAAACAAATAAACTAAACTTTAATAGGTCTCAAGTCAATTCTACTGTAATGTCATGAGGAAACACCGCCGTTTCGGCTGCCACGTTTAAGACAATATGTTTTTCGAAATAAATCGAAGTAGACCATCATAGATTCATACATTGCCGTCGTCTCTGTTAGAAAAGCATTTAAAAACGAATGCGAAAACACGACTAAAACCAGTGTCAGCCCCGTGTGAACATGTCAGTCGTGCGTTCTCCCGCGGTGTTTCAGTCCACACTCCATCCCGCACAATCACTCTCATTATGGGAATTCCTGGGAATGTTCGGCCGCCAGACCAGCCGTTTGGGAACACCGGCTCCCTGGAAGTTATAATCTAGAGAGGAAAATCCTCTCGAGTCCTTGTTATGATTATACTGTGGGCTAACTTCTGCGGCTTATGTCATGAATATAAGAAACAGATTGGCAAACATACCTAACATCAACTCATTTGTTTATTTGTTAATTAGACTTAACCATGACATATGGAGGGGGCGGGGCAAACAGTTGATTGCTCACCTTTACTAATCCACCAAATACCATAATACCACCATGTGAGAAAGATACTAGAATTTATGGAAGTTATTTGAAGAGATGTGCCAATGCAGCATTAGTAATCTTGAGGTATGTGCACACATGTGTAGGTATTCAATGTAATCTTGAGGAGGCGTCTATAACAATCTTTATCTGATGTGGTGTATAATGTTTAATCGTCTTTGTAGTAGCCTTCTCGTACATGTGATTTGGCATTCCCGTTAACTTGTGTTCATAAATACAGCCTAAGAAATCAAATCAAATCAAATTGGCAAGTTCCATACGTCAAACTTGTCATCTGCATCTACCATCCAATCATTCTTATAAATGGTTCAAGATACATCTAAAAGGAAGAGAAAAAAATCCGTAGTTGAATTTCACCTATCTGCAAGTGAGGAGAAACTGTTTGTTGCAGTTAAACCAATAGGCAATACACCACAATATGCTTAGTAGCTCAACGTGCTCGGTTACCGTCTGGTGCCATTGGTGGCCCCCTGTCGGATGATAGGGTAACTGCACCTCCTCCACCCGCCGTGACAATTCCAGTGAGAAGTGTTCAGTTTCTCCTTATTTCCTGTATCGGAAACTGTTTCCTTTTAGACCGTTATTTTTGTAGTCCCGAACTCGTGATGTGCAATATCCGTCTTGGGTTAAATCTTAGAAACAACACGCCTCCTTGTCGCGCCTCCGGATACATCTTAAGTCATAACTCAAGACGTCTTGACACTTCTTGGTGACAGCCTACAGAATTGAGTAATACCAACAGTAGCAAAATGAGAGGTTACAGGCATGAATATTTCACCCATTCAGTTATTAGGACGAGTAACAGTTAATGGTCTTATTCTTGGAGAAACGCACAGACAATGTCTTACAGTCAGAAATCTCACTCCCTCCCCCTCCCATCCCCTGTCACTATATACATATAAATATATATCAATGATATATATATGTACATGTGTGTGTGTGTAACCTACATCTTTAATGTTTTGTTTCCGCCTTACTAGGAACAAAATTCTCGAGTCTACACATACATACAACACCGTGAAAACTGAGACATTGTGTACAACCTGTCGTGACTTGTTTATTCCATGTACAAGCGCACAATATTGCTGTGTTCAATAGTTTCCAAAAAAGCATCAGCCCATTGACTCTACTCTACTCTATTACGATTGTGGAAAGATACAACATGTCATGTTGATTTATTCCTATACTTGTATGAAGGTTATTAATTCATTTGTAGCCACTTGTTTCCCTGTGTACTGTATTGTGTGTAGTAGACCCTACTTAAGTTTCTGGACGTTTGTTGTTTCAATAAGACTGTTGCATATTTCCAAGGCCATTCTATTATTTTTACCAGGGAAGTAAGGAAATGAAAACATGGCCTTATAGCCTTTCCACCAATGATAAATGTTGTAAAATGATATCTATATAGTCTGTAGAGCAGTGAGTCACAAGATTTGTGAACTTATGTAGCCCTGGCTGCATTTCTTTTTACACAGCCAAATAAATCAAATCAAATCAAAACTCTAGCAAAGGCGATAGGCTTTTGGGAAAATATATTTGTTCGCATATACTGTATATCTAAAGTGTTTTCCTGCCTAGTCGAGCAGTGAGTCACAAGGTTGGCGAACACTTGTTTGCAGTTTTCAGGGGCAGTTTTGGCAGCCATCATCATCATGTGTAGCAGATTACCCCACTGCTGTGTCCAATATTTCCCAATCAAGGCACCGGCCCCACAACATCGCACTTTTACTGCCACCAGACCGGCCAGGGACTCTGTCACCATCCTTATTTCACCCTGTATATACCTAGCCTCCATAGCAGGCTTTCTGGGCCCCTTTGTCCTCTTTTTTTGCATGTGTAGCAGATTAACTGACTGCTGTGTCCAATATTTCCCAATCAAGCCATCGGCCCCACAACATTGTAGTTTTACTGCCACCAGGCCGGCCAGAGACTCTGTCACTCCTTATTTCAACCCGTATATGCCTAGCCTCCATAGCAGGCTTTCTGGGCCTTTTTGTCGTCTATTTTTTTGCTCATAATACACTTTTGCATGTGTAGCGGATTGACTGACCGCTGTGTCTAATATTTCCCAATCAAGCCACCGGCCCCACAACATCGCATTTTTACTGCCGTTCAGAGAATCTGTCACTCCGTATTTCACCCCGTATCTGCATAGCCTCCAGAGCAGACTTTCTGGGCCTTTTTGTCATCTTTTATGCATGTGTAGCGGATTAACTGACCGCTGTGTCCAATATTTCCCAATCAAGCCACCGGTCCCACAACATCGCACTTTTACTGCCACCAGACCGACCAGAGACTCTGTCACTCCTTATTTTACCCCGTATCTGCATAGCTTCCATAGCAGGCTATATAGGACTTTTCCCGTTTTTCTTTGCTCATAATGCATTTTGCTGGCCATTTCTTTTTGTACTGGGTCGCTTATACTACGGGATGGCTGTACAAGCGACACAGTACAAAAAGAAACGGCCAGCAAAAGTGTATTATGATTACTTTATTGCAAGATCATGCCCGTGGGCTAATTGCAAAGTAAGACAGTGGTATACAGAACATGGACATGTCATCTTTTTAAAATCTATGTCTATCTAAATTATCTGAAGGGTTTGACTTCTTTTTCGTATGCAATGGGAGATGAACTGTCCAATATTTTCGTATATAAGCGGGTTGGACGACTTACGCAAGAAGACTGTCTTTTGTTGGTCATTACGTTGAGGTGTGAAAATCTTGGACAGGATTTGTAGATTTCTAGGAATAATTTCCTTCTTTTGGGGTAAACAAAGACGACAAATGCCCAGAGAGCCTGCTACGGGAGACTAGTATCTACCCGCACTCCTCACAACTCGCCACTGCTTCTCATTACCAGACCCAGGGTTTCAATCGCGCTCATTAAGATAACGAATGAGTTGTCAGTGCCGGTAAAGTCGTCCCGAACGTAAAGTGAGTATGAGAGCATCGGGAAGCAATAAGGCATAGATGGGGGTACGATTGCTTGGACACCCGAGCCTCACGAGTTACTGTTTAACCCTCAAACACCCGAGTGGGGTCCATTTGGACCCCAGGCGTAAATTTTGAAGTACCATTTGAACATTTTTTATTTGACGAAAAAATCCTTCCGTGACTTTGTCAGCCAATATCTTCTATACCTTCTCCTAAGTTTTTATGAAGATTGGTACAATACTGTGGAAGCTATAAAGAAAGTCTAACTCCCTAACTACTTATCCTATCACCACCAAACTTTCAGAGAGTAGTAAACATGTAAAACTAAATCCTCCTAAAAACTTCTGTGTCATCACAATTTAATATGACGACATTATGACGTCATTTAGCTTAAAAGGGAGGCCATCTTGGATTTTGACTAATGACGTCATGAAATTAGCATAAATTATAAATTTTGAATCATTAAATAACATTAAACTTCATAGAATTTTATTGTTGTAAGAAAACAAGCATGATTTACCAAAAAAACCTTGTTTAAATTAAAATTGTAAATTTTTTGCAAAAATTTGCATGTCAGAATTCCGTTGCCATGGCAACCCTAAATAATGATAAATTTATTCTATTGACAAAAATATTTTTCTAACAATATTTTGTAATATATTACTAAGTTTCATAGCTTAAGCACTAGCCGTTCATGAGTTATGCGACATAAAGCTTGCTGAGGGCCTCAAAATTCCCCTCTCTGGTCAGAATGGGCTTAGTGCAAAACATTGTCCTTCTGATCTTTTGCATAAATTATGATAATGAGGTGGAATTATCAACACCTTAACATGTCAAAATATTCCTCTTACATTGAAGAAGCAATGTATGCACAAAGATCACTGATAGTAATTGGAACTGACATGTTATGAACGGAACATTTTGGGGTCCGTTTGGACCCCACTCGGTCATTTTAGTCGCAAAAAAAGGTCGGGTGCTTGAGGGTTAATTCGACGGCTGGGACATCAAAGCGACGACGCCGACTTGTATCAGACCTATGAAGTCCTGAAGAGCACCTGACACAAACCGGGCGATAACCTTGGCGTTAAGTAATGTGGCACTTTTAGATTAAAAACCTGTCAGTGAGCGGATTTATTCGGTGGTGACTTCTGTTCGCCTGGGGGACGGGTTAGTCTCCAGTCAGACGTGTCAGCTGGATAAAAAAGAGAGAAGAATTTGTCCAAATAGGGACAAATAAATTACTATGGGTTTTCAGTCAATGTTGCACAGTCTATCCAGCCATCCGCGAACGATCAGTGCACTCCTAGGCCAATTAACTCCTACTAGACTTTTATTTCATTTTAATTTATTTTAGGCCAAATTGCCCTATTACTATTCGGCCAGGCGGGAGTCTGATACGTAGAAACTAGGACGGTTTGAGCCGCAATGTGTACAGCTCTTGCACCAAGAAAGATTTTTCTAGGCAACTTTTATGAGAGCAGAGATTAAGAAAAACGCCATTTGTTACTTACGCTACAATCTACTATATGTTCTGTTTGTTTTCTTGGTGCCTACTGTAATGTTGACTTTATGTTTTCCAAGTAGACTCGGCAATCTTGAATAACAACAATTCGTCAAAGTTAAATGAGGGATACCCAGCTAAAGGAACATTTCAAATCAATAAACAATGAAGAAATTCCACCTTCATTGAAGTTATCTGCAGTAAATGATTTAAACGTCTACTACAACTCAACTCAAAAGTTACAACCTTTAGTTTATATATTTGTAGTCTATACTTTATCTCGAAGATCGTATTTCAGATCATGGTTGTCATAGAATAACCTTGGCAAAGTGACTGTTTGGCAACTTACTAGAATAGCAATCAATGTTTAGAAAGCTAAATGCCTTTAAATTTCATATACTAAGAAATTAACTCCTTCACAGATCTTCACAGCTATTATTGTTCATCCGTGTGTTGATTTGTGAATGACGTGGGACAAGGCATAGTGGCCATCAGTGTCTAGAAATTAGAATTAGAGTTAAGTCTTAAAAGCTAAATGCCTATTTAAAGCTTTCTCTATCTACAACAGATAGCATTTCCGCACCAAAATCGTCGACATACATGGCTTTTTTTAAAACTTTAGAAATACTTACTTGTTAAAGATAATCATAACTTTATTGCACAACAATTGTACGAGGTACGAAGTATGGCACCTACATAACTACAGTGCTATAAATTAATTCAAGGCGTATCTAACTAATACAGGAGTTGTAGTATGGGATAAGTTTCTTACAATCATTGGAGGCTTTTGCAATCATTTGGGGAATTTCTAGTGTCTAAACTTTCTTTGATATATTTTCTTATATCTGCATTTAAGATACCACCGTACGCTCCTCGGTAACTCCTCAGTGCTGAGGGTATTGACCGCCCGCCCAGTTCATTAGCACAAGCCGAGGGAATTTTACGGGGCTGGTTTCAATTACTCCACTAATTAGATAGGCCGACTGGAAAGATTGGTTGTCAGCAGGAGACAATTGCTCAGTAAGACCAATAAACCGGTAGGACTCTGCTAGGACAGCTCATTGAGAATTGTTACCAGGCTATAGGAATTGTGTCTGGTGCAATGGCCGAGTGTTTGCCTTGTATTCGGTAGGTCGTGTGATCGATCCCCGGCCGAGTCATACCAATGGTACTTGCTGCTTTCTCTGCTTAGTACTCAGCACTTGGAGGAGTATGGGAGTTAAACACACATCCCTACCAGCGGACTAACCCCCTGCTGTAGTGGCTGCAAATGTGTGGCCAAAGGGCTACAGAAATGGAGATGGGCTCCACCCCTAAGCATCTGCATCGATGTACGGGCAACTTTAACTTTTGTTAAACTTAAATGAATTTGGGCGTTACATCCCTTCAGCACATCAAAATTGACAGCCAAATGATGTGCTCATAAAGTGAGAATATAGACACCCTGTATCTCTAAAGCTTACTTATCTAGGATAAAGATTCTAGTGGGTAGATGCCGCAGATTAAAGCTGGTAAACACTGTAAATTGATCGTTTATTATCCCCAAACCGCACATCTCAACCACAGCCTTAATAGATGTTGATAAGTCAAGAATGTAAGGATAGAAATGCCTGTAGGTTAATAGATTATTTAAAGGCAATGTATGTCTTGAGTTGTGCTGTGGCACATGGTATAATAAAAACCTACAAGGGATAAAGTATATGGTGATGATTGAAGGGGAATGACTCGAAGCTCCACAGCGTAATTTAATTCCGATCAGTTTCAGTTATAACAAATTTCTTCAATCAATGACTGTTTTGTAAAGGTACAGTACATACCTCCAAATTTTCGATGTCTACTGGTAAATTTGTTTTCTTCTTCTTCAATCAATGACTGTTTTGTAAAGGTACAGTACATACCTCCCAAATTTTCGATTGATTGAAGAAAATTGTTATAACTGTATGCATACGTGACTGATGAACCTCTTCAACGATCATTTTCAGCAGCTTAATCACTATTGTATTCGTGACTATAAACACAACCGGTAATATTAAACTGCGTCGTGAGCCACTGATCTGTAGTGTAAACAAAAGCAAAATGCGTTAATTATCAGAGAATATAAAGAAAATAAATTGTATATAATGTTTGAATGTTTTTGACTCGTTCTGGTTCCATCTTGAGTAAATCGGAGAGATAAACATTGGTTAACATTGAAAATGGATCGCTTTGTGAGCTCACAATCTCACATTTCCTGCTTAAGGTTCAGTGATATACCGAAAATAGAACCGAGTTTGAAGCTCGATAGATTAAACTTGACAAAATATCCGGCAGATTTGAAGTTATATGTCTTGTATTAGGGACGCTTAAAGCAAGAATCGAAATCGCAATGTGTATGTAGAGTTAGAATGGATCGTAGCTAGTCTACAGCAGCAGTAGAAGCTTTACGCTTGAGTAGACATTTAAGATAAACTTCAGTGATTCGAAAGTCGTTGACCTCTGATCATACAAAGCATGATCTATTTATACCATGCTCAACATCTAAACACATAGAAAATGTAGCGTGTATACTTGTATACGAGTTGGCTATCGTAGAAACAGGCAGGAGTTTGAGTAGCTACTGGAAGTTAAGTTGAGTAACCATTGAAGGCCAGGACAACAGAAGCAGTAGCATCTTGAAGGTTGAGTAGATTCACAGAGTAGATACTGCAGATAAACTCGAGTACACCATTGTCATCAATCATATGTTGTTTAATGTAGGCCACAGCTTGCTTGATTGTGGAAAAAGCAGTAGAACTTGAAGTTAGACGGTTGAGTAGATTGAGCAGATATTGCAGATATACTTGAGTACACCATTGAATTTTCAGGGCAGCGAGTTTATTAAAGAAGCCTTGGTTGTACTAGGATGATACCCAGGCTAAGCTAAACCATTGAAGAAGCAGAGGAAGATTGAGTAGATACTGCAAAACATTTTGAGGGCACCATTGTCAGGAATCATATCTTGTAATGTAGACCATAGCTTGCTGAAAAGTGGAAAAGGCAGTAGAAGCTAGAAGGTTAACTAGATTGAGTAGATATTGTAGATAAACTTGAGTGCATCATTGAATTTTCCTTTCATGGCAGCGAGTGTAAGTTGCCCAGGTAGTACTCGGATGGTACGGTAACCCAGGATAAGCTAAACTATGGAAGAAGCAAAGGAAGACTGAGTTAAGATTGAGCAGATACCGCAAACTTGAGTGCACCATTGAATTTTAAGGGCAGCGAGTGTAAAGAACACCGGTAGATCAGGACAACAGCAATAGTAGAAGCTTGAAGGTTGAGTAGATTGAGTAGATACTACAGATAAACTCGAGTACACCATTGTCATAAATCATATGTTGTTAATTTAGGCCACAGCTTACTCGATTGTAAAAAAAAAACAAAAAAACAATAGAACTTGAAGTTAGACGGTTGAGTAGATTGAGTAGATAGTTCAGATAAACCGGAGTACACCATTAAAGTGATCTCTAGTCGTTAAGTTAAAGGAAAAGATAAACTTGAATGCACCATTGAATTTTCATGGCAATGAGTGTAAGGAGCCAGGACAACAGAAGCAGTGAAAGCTGAAGCTTGAGTAGATAATGCAGACAAACTTGAACAGTGGTTATAAGGAGCCCCGGTAGTTCTTGGATGTTGCCCAAAGCGAGCTAAACTATGGAAGAAGCAGAGGAAGGTTGAGTAGATTAAGTAGACAGTGCAGATAAACTTGAGTGCACCATTGGAATGATCTCTAGTCATATGTTGTATAATGTAGGCTACAGCTTGCTTGCTTGTGGTAAAAGCAACAGAAATTAGAAGATTGTGTAGATAGTGCAGATAAACTTGAGTAACCATTGAATTTTCATGGCAATGAGTGTATTGTAAGGAGCCCAGATAGTTCAGGACAACAGAAGCAGTAGAAACTGAAGTTTGAGTAGATAGTACAGGTAAACTTGAACAGTGATTATAAGGAGCCCCGGTAGTACTTGGATGGTACCCAGAATAAGCTTAACTATGGAAGAAGCAGAGGAAGATTGAGTAGAATATGTGGATAGTGCAGATGAACTTGAGTGAACCATTGAAGTGATCTCTAGCCATATGTTGTTTAATGTAGGTCACAGCTTGCATGATGGGGAGAAAGCAGTAGGAG